>NW_015151235.1:265086-272116 GCF_000732505.1 Cyprinodon variegatus | reverse complement strand
TATATATATATATATATATATATATATATATACACCATCCCACTTCTTTCTTTTTTTACAACTCGACTACTGATAAAGCAGTAAAGTGTCGAGGGTAAAATTTCTATGATTGACTCAATCATTGTCACTTAAGCCATGCTTATTCCCTATTTCAAATGTTAAAGAACATAAAATACAGTTAAAGCTTTATAAATGACAGTAAATGTAACTAAAGCCATGCATAATATGTAATTTACTTGTGAACATTCTCAAAACAATGATTTATATGGTGAACAAATCTTTTGAACAAATAATTCTACTGAAATTATCCTAGTTATACAGTACATGGAAAAGAACTGCTGTTTACCATAACTAGAGTAATTGCACTTTTTTTCCATTGAAAGTGTACACAACACCTATTAGCAGTGCTAATAAATAAATGATAACAATATTTGCAACCGCATATCATAGTTTGCAATATTTTGGAGAGTTTTCAACATTTTGCAAACTGTGGAAAACCAGCTGTGGCTTGTCTTTGGCGTACAAAAAAAAAAACGCAAAAAAAACAACAACAAAACAAACAAGGCTATGCTTCAGATGATCATCTAAACTAATCGTGAACATTTCTGTGTCTGCAAACCTCAGCTATCATCCTCTGGAAGATGTTGCAGCGCCGAATGGTCTGGAACACTTTGTTAGAGATTCCCTGGGAAATGCATTGCAGGCTCTTCTTCACAAAGGTTTTACCCTGAAGAAAAAAAACTGAGGTCAAACTGAGAAAGGTTTGGATAAAAAAAAACTTTAGCCAGGTGGGTCTACTCACTTCTGTATTAAAGGTAGCAGCAGCATGAAAGAACAGCTCACATATCTCGTGCATCCCATCAGTGTCACAAGTTGAGTTTTCGAGGCATGAAAAGAATCCACAGCCCACAGCTACAGCTCCACTCAAACATCTGGCCACATCAGCTACAGAAACACATTCATTAGGGCAATATAAGCTGTAACAGTCCACTTTAAATTTGTTGTTTGCTCTATAGTACCACATTATTACTCAATATTCTAAATATGTAATATTATCAGGTAAAGGTGGGTGTAATTATGAATAAACAAAACCAATGAAATGAGAAACTGGCACAAGCTGGTTGTCAAGCTTCATCTGCCTGTTTTTTAATTTTACCAAGCATTTATAAAAATTACTTAACAATTTTATTAATTTTCTGTACCAGCTGCTGTTTGTCATGCTTTGTGTTGTGTTTTTTTTTCTCAATTTGTGATGGTTATTTCTTGTTTTTAAAAGAAGAATATATTTTTATCTTTAGATCATAGCAAATACAGGTTCAAATAAAAAACACTTAATGAACAAATTTAAAGAAGTGCAGTGAAAACAAACCTTTGTTCAATATAAATGACAAAAGACATGAAAAAATGTTGAAAAAGGATGAACTAAGGAACGCTCTTTAAAGTTTTGTGGGGGACTTGTTTAATAGATATTTTAATTAAGCCCTTATAAGGATTGTTAAACAATTTATCATTCGTCCTCTTCACACAACTTCCACAGTTTAAATCTACTCCATTCTGCTGCACTTTGCCTGTCGTACATTCTCCCTGTTTAGCCTCCAAAGTTAAACCCACTCACTCACCCATCTGCCAGGCATCTGGCTCAGATCTACCATAATCATCCCCCTATCTCCGCTGTTTGCTGTCTTTGCTCCAGAGCCGGTATTGCAAGGAACTCTGATCCCACTGATTCTGACTGAGCTTCTGAGGTGTATTTGTGAGATGGGAAGCCAGGCATTGTGCACCAGTGCAGGATATGGTCCTCTAACATTGCCCCACTCTGGTGCAGTCTCTGCCAGGTGTGTGGGAAGGGATAGCGGTAGATCTGTTCCAGATGCTTGGCAGATGTGAACCAGATCTGGGCCAAGGAGTTGGGTGGCTACGTTTAGCTCTGAAGGGTAACCAGGGAGACTGGATCCAGGGCAGAGTGCAGCAGAGCGGGGGAGAGGTCAACTCTGAAGGAAGAGGATAAATGATAAAATAATACTTATAAGGGCTAAATAAAAGCAGCTTTTGTGCAAAATGATGCCCTGCAGATAATGGATAAATTATTAACTAGAACTAGAAGTAACTTATTTAACTTATTCAATGTATCCCCACCAATTTAGTGACCTAGGCTAGGTTAACAGCAGAGCTATAAATGATCAATCAAAGAACTATCTCTGTCTATTCAAACTATTACCAAAAGAGGGTGGATCTGGCCTGAGTGATAAACCATTCGTATGTGAATCACAAACAACTGCAAGTTAAACAAAGATGTCTTTACTCTAATAATTCAGGATTACAGAAATCTAACATCTATGCAAAACACTACACGCTATTAGAAAATAAACACAAGGTAGATTAAGGGCCTAGTTTTGAAAGAAAAAGAATAAAACCCTAAGACTCCATATTACTGGCTAATGAGATTGTCCAAGATAGGCCAGATGGTAATACATTCAAAGATGTCCATTTGGAATAGCAACAGATATGATAATAACAACAGTGCAATTAAAACAATGTAAATACATTCAGCTTAAATGATAAATGGTTAAAAATGCATTAAAAACACCAGCATGTTACAACCATCCTCAAACAGCAGCAGCAGAAGTTCATTCAGTAAGCGGGAGGGGCAACAGGGCAGTGAGTGTGTGTGCGTGTGTGTGTGTGTGTGCGTGTGTGTGTGTGTGTGTGTGTGTGTGTGTAACCCCTCTTTTCATACGATGAAAGGGATGATGGGAGGCAGCGTGTAACAATAGATGGTTGTCAACCACGTGGCCACAGACAGTTAAATGTGAGCAAATTCTCTATGAACTAACCTTAAAGCAGAAAGTAGGATAGAAAGAAAAGAAGAAAGAAACCTCACTTGCAGCTATTCACATCAAATTTCTTTCAACCTTTAAACCAGAGTTCTTATAACCAGCATAGATTAAACATCAGCATTAGATTGAGATTTCCTTCTTATCTGCCTGTCTTGCCCAAGCGCAGCACCTCATTAAAGCATCAAATGGAAAAGTGGATGGGTTTTACTTAGAGACGTCTTGCAGTCTGGGTAAGGAAGTGGGGTGGGGGGGGGAGGTGGTCGCGAGCTTCGACCTCAGAGTGGGTCCGTCGGCTCCCAAAAGTAAGGGCGTCCCACTGCAGGTAGACCGTGATTGGTATCGAGGTCCTCACAAAGGAGGGGGGGGGATCTACACAGCATTTAGCTTCTGAGATCCCCGTCTCACAAAGTTCAGCGGGATCTATGCACGATGGGTCACTGCAATGCGTAATTTTTGACGCAGGAAAACGAAAGCTACTTCCAGCTAGCTTTCTTTAGCATTCCATGTGCCTCTCCTCACAGGTGGCAAAACTGAGGGAAAGAGACCGATTTCCTTTCCGCGCTTGGCTGTAATCCTTAAAGAGCATCCCTTACATTCCCCAACATTATTTCCCTTCCTTTTTCAGTCCCGGTTCGCCATCGTTCAGAGCAGCACTGGACCAATCTCTATCTGTTCTCAATAAACCTGTTAAACCTTCCCCTGGTCTCTGATTGGTTTTCTGTATGTGGGTCAGATCTTTGAATAAAATCATGACAACTAGATGATTATTGAAATAAATAACTATTCATTTCATTAATTGTTTCAGCTGTAATATATATATGAACTAACCTAACATATATATATATATATATATATATATATATAGGTTTTACGGTACTTCTTGCGGCAAACAGCATGACAGACCAAGATGTCTACTGCTAGTACTAGTCTGCTGACTCATCTGGTGGTATTTCTGAAGCAGTTCTGCAGATCGCTTGACAGAGTTTTAAAAAAACAGGGAAAAAGGGAAAATAATAATAATGTTTTTGTGTGGACTGTGCTCATCAGAAACTATCAAACATGAATGAGGAATGTGAATGTTCCTGAAGTTCTGTGTTATTCTGCTAAATAAAGAGTTCCCTGCACATCCAGTATGCCTTGACTGCATTGACTATTTTAAATTTCTTTCTATGTATTATGATCTGACATTTAAAGGGTGAAATACAAGGCTCTATTGCAGAGAGCTGTGGCTTAATTTACCAAAATGAACTTGAATTAGTTTATTTATTTTCATGATCTGCCCTCATTGTCACTTTAATTGTTCATTTCACTCACCTGCCTAACGCTGCCCAATCTGTAATAACTCCTCATCCTATCCACCGGAGTTTCTGCTTTACATTCGGTTCAGCCCAATTTGTCGGGGCCAGATCATTTTCGTGTTTTGTGGTCTGTTTAGTTAGTTTTAGTTTATTTCCAATGTTCAATCTCCTGGTTGCTAGAGGCCAGCGGATTGAGAGGGTTTTCATGTCTGCCTTGTCTTCTGATCGTGTCCTGGTCCTTCTACATGGAGCCCTCACGGTTTTGGCTCGGAATGCAGAGAGGGTACGTTTTATTCCTATAAGCCTGGAAAAAAAGAGTGGAGATCCATGTGGAAAAAGGGTCCCAGCGTTCTTGCGCACCTCGCTCTTCTAGCTACTCAAACTTCTTGAGTTGTTTTCTGCACTTTCGGTAATAAAAACAAAACAAGCCGGCCTCCTGTCTGCGGCACTGTCTGCAGTCACCTACAATTTAGGAGAGGTGCAGCGGAGTGTCTGCGGAGGGGGCGGGGATGTCGACACTCTGGAGCCGGGGTATTGCACTGCACTCATTGCACTGACTTTGTGCAGTATTTTTTTATGCAAGGCCTTCCAGAATCTATAATGCGGGGGCGTTATTATTTTTTCAGTGAATGAGGTTTTAATAGGCCTAGGTGGAGTACAACTTTTCTACTTCTGTTATTTGCTGTTTTTTCCCAAATAAAATGCCTAAAGATATTACAGCTTATATTGATTTATTTCAAATTTGAAACATTGTCTAGCCTGTAAGGTAAAAAAAAATAATAAAAAATGAACCAATTAATTGATCGAATCGTATCGTATCGTGGTGTATTCTTGAGTATCGAAAATAATGTTGGGTCAAGAAATCGATTCTGAATCGAATCGCCATGATGGGTCTGATTTACACCCCTAGTAGGATTTATAGCTTACCACAGTAAGTATTAGGGCCTTGCTAGAGACTTCTTTTTCTTCTATTTTGAGAACAAAGTAGTAAAATTACAAGAATAAAGTCACAAAATTACAAGAATAAAGTCATAAAATTATGAAAATAAAGTTGTAAAATTATGACAATAAAGTCGTAAAATAACGAGAATAAAGACATAAAATTATGAAAATAAAGTCGTAAATTTAACGCAAATAAAGTCGTAATATTATGAGAAAAAAGTCATGAGAATAGTCAAAAAATTACAAGAATAAAGTCCTAAAATTATTTAAAAAAAACCAGTTGTATTTTATGACAGCTCCTACAAGAAGCACTTTCTTCACTAAAATGAGGAATGTCAAGCATCATGTGAAGTTATACTTTGGCTCTGGTTTGACAAATAAGGAAATCTATTAGCACCAGGATCAAATTGGGCAGAATGTCAAAGTGGACTCAGGTTGCTGAATGGTGGAGCTGGTCGGCCATAATATGCTGGTCGGAACTCAAAGCTTTGTTTCTGAAATGGGTTGTTTTATGATGACTTCATTCTTGTAAAATTACAACTTTATTCACGCAATGTGATGACATTATTCTCATAATGTTACGACTTTATTCTGGTAATATTGCAACTTTATTCGCGTAATGTTATGACTTCATTCTCGTAATATAACAACTTTATTCTCGTAATTATATGACTTTATTATCATAATGTTACGACTTTATTCTGGAAATAGAAGGAAAAAAACTCTCTAGACTGACCCTAATACTCCGTCGTAATACTTCTACTTGAGTAATAAACATTGATACTTGGACACAGGGTTTTCAAAGGACTGAGTAATCTTTAATTTAATCTTTTTTATGCTCTTAGAAATAATTTCTATCTGTTCTCAATAACAGAGTAGGAAAAGAAGTGGGAGCCGTGTTGCACAACTGAGCAAGAAGTACATTAGAGTGTCTAGTTTGAGAAACAGACGCCTCACAGGTCCCCAACTGGCATCTTCATTAAATAGTACCCGCAAAACACCAGTGTCGACATCTACAGTGAAGAGGCGGCTGCAGGATTCTGGGCTTCCGGTCAGAGTGGCAAAGAAAAAGCCATATCTGAGACTGGCCAATAAAAGAAAAAGATTAAGATGGGCAAAAGAACACAGATACTGGACAGAGGAAGACTGGAAAAAAAGTGTTGTGGATGGATGAATCCAAGTTTCAGGTTTTAGGATCACAAAGAAGAACATTTGTGAGACGCAGAACAAATGAAAAGATGCTGGACGAATGCCTGACGCCATCTGTTAAGCATGGTGGAGGTAATGTGATGGTCTGGGGTTGCTTTGGTGCTGGTAAGGTGGGAGATTTGTACAGGGTAAAAGGATTCTGAATAAGGAAGGCTATCACTCCATTTTGCAATGCCATGCCATACCCAGTGGACAGCGCTTGATTGGAGCCAATTTAATCCTACAACAGGACAATGACCCTAAACACACCTCCAAATTGTGCAAGAACTATTTAGAGCAGAAGCAGGCAGCTGGTATTCTATGGGTAATGGAGTGGCCAGCGCAGTCCCCAGATCTGAACCCCTTTGAGCTGTTGTGGGAGCAGCTTGACTGTATGGTACGCAAGAAGTGCCCATCCAACCAATCCAACTTGTGGGAGCTTCTGGAAGCGTGGGGTGCAATTTCTCCAGATTATCTCAACAAATTAACCGCTAGAATGCTGTAATTGCTGCAAATGGAGGATTCTTTGACGAAAGGAAAGTTTGATGTAAAAAAAAAATCTTATTTCAAATACAAATCATTATTTCTAACCTTACAATGTCTTGACTCTATTTTCTACGGAGCCCCTCTGATGACATGGTCAAAAAAAAAATTTAATTGTGGCCACGAAGTAGTATTTCGTGGCCACGCAATAAGTTTAACGTGCGCACGAAATACTATTTCGTGGCCACGCAATAAGTTTAACGTGCGCATGAAATACTTATT
>NW_015151235.1:262578-264751 GCF_000732505.1 Cyprinodon variegatus | reverse complement strand
AATAAGTATTTCATGCGCACGTTAAACTTATTGCGTGGCCACGAAATAGTATTTCGTGCGCACGTTATACTTATTGCGTGGCCACGAAATACTATTTCGTGGCCACAATAAAATTTTTTTTTTGACCATGTCATCAGAGGGGCTCTGTAATTTTCTATTCATTTCACAACGTATGGTGGTAAGTAAGTGTGACTTTTCAGGAAAACACAAAATTGTACACAGTAGTGTATATATAGTGCTGTAAAACTAATAAATGAATAAAAAGAAGATACAGCTTTACGATCAACCGGAAACACGCAGAACCAGTTATATCTGATATAATTTATCAGATGAAATTGTGCTTATAAAACTTTTTAAATAAAGATTTTTAATGCCGCGATAATTACATTTAATGAATTTTAATGCCAATTAAATTAAAAATTAAAAAAGCCTTAATTTAAAAATAATAATTTAATTACTTTTAATTATTTTTAATGATCCGCTGAACACTTCCAGTTATTTACAGCTAAAGGTTATAATTATCTTGTTTGGACAATAATAAAAGGACTGCAGCAAAAATGTTGTAAGTAAGGTTCAAAAGAAAAAGGGGAAAAAAAATAGTAATTGGCTCAGGCTAGAGACTTACTTGGGCTGTTGGCAGAGAAGCGTGCACGGCGGGGTGCGGCCTCCTCCGGCAGCATCTGGAAGCCGGAGGTTAAGCAGAGTGAGAGGAGGAAGAGCAGGGCCAAGCTGCGCAGCATCTTCTCTACGGGGCTGATGAATTTAAAGATGTACTTTCCCCTCCCGTGATAGCAAGTGTGCGTTGAGGCTATGACTTACCAGCGAAAATTTATATAGAGCTGGTACTGAAGCAACCAATAAGAGCGTGCCGTTTCCACAGGGGGCAGGATCATGGTTTATTCATGAGTGTAATTAACTTCCACAGCTAAGTGAATATTTCCACAAAAATAAACAGTTACTGAGATTAACCTTTGTCGGTGTTTGCTCTTCACTTAATGAACATGTCCTCAGCAATAAAAATCTTGTAAAATAAAATGAAAACCCTGTATCACATTTAAACAGAATGTGTATATTTTCCCCGCTACGCTAAGCGGAACCTTGGATCTTTATCTTTATTTATCACTCTTTTCATATAAGCCAGAGGATCTGATTCTAGTCACGTTCTTTGCGTTTCCTGTAAGGTTACGCCTACTACACAAGAGCAACCATAGGATGTGACGGACAGTGGAAAGAAGGAGACCTGTGGACCCAGAACTTCATGGAAAAGTTAACTTTCAAAACAGCTCTTATGGAAAAATACAGTCCTCGAATGGAATGCCTAAATCAAATTGTCAAACAGCTAAATTAAAAAAGCTGAATCAAATGTAAAGTAAATAACTAAAGGGATTAAATGAAAGCTTTGGTAAGAAAAATTTTGCAACATGTTAGCAGTTGACTGTGGCAGTATTTGAAAATTATGGTGTACTAGGGCTAGATAAAAAAAAATGTAATTGTAATTTTGCCCTGACAATATGTTCTGATATCAATATGCACCTGCACACATATACCTATTACATCAGAACTTTTAAGTTATGCATTTCTCAGATCTTTGTTGTTAATTAGACTAACAATAAAACTTATGTTTTCAAATTCCAATATTAAGTTATAAAGGCTACACAACTCGAAGGTTCTATACAAATAAAATGGTTGAGTAATTTTTCCAAAGATGAAAGTATATCCCTAATAATTAACAGTTTTTGCAAAATTTTACTTAAAATTTTGATATTATGCAAAAGGTCACAAATGCTGTCTGTGTAGTCAAAAAGAAAAACAATGTAATGCTGGGAACCTAACTTTAAATACTTGCTTAATGAAATATGCTCTGTGCTTAAAAATATACTATTTTAGTTTAATCACAAAGTATTGAAGATGTAACGTTGACTCTTTTCACTGTTCTTGTAGGGAAATTCACACATTTTGCTTGGCTTCATTTGAACCCTTTATCTTTACTGTACCAACTCCATCAGCCTGATATCATAGTGCCTACTGGCCATAGCTGTAAAGGCTCCAGTTTGAGCAGTTATTTATTTAAGCATACTTTCCCACCATTTTCCCATATTAATAATCTGCAGTAAATCTGCCATATACCGTATTTTCACGACCATAAGGCGCACCGGACTAAAAGGCGCACTCT
>NW_015151235.1:258051-260030 GCF_000732505.1 Cyprinodon variegatus | reverse complement strand
TGAATTGTGCTATATAAATAAATTTGCCTTGCCTTATTAGATTCAGGTTGATAATTGTGTACAAATCTTTTTTGAATCGGCTTTGTGAAGAAAATAAATGCAATGGACATATATAAAGACATAGATTTATCTCATTTAATAAAACTATTTAGGAAATCAAATAGATTAAAAAAAAATCATAGGAGTAAATCACAGTAATTGAATTCAAGTACTTTATTAAGCCCAGTAGCCCACGCTTCAATATAGGTAAACTAAGGTTCATTTACTGGAATGTGACTGGAACTGGCACCAGGGAAAAAAGGGTAAACATTTTTTAACCTGCTCTCAAGAATACAGGTAGATATTGTCTTATGACAAGAGACTCATAATCAGTTGAAATAGCAAATGATTTTAAATCCCCTGAATTCCATCTTGTTCTCTGCCTGCTATAACTCCGAGCAAAGAGAAGTAGCTATCCTAATTCACAAAAATATAAAATTCACAGTATTAGACCCATGTAGATCCAGATACTTAGACTCAACTTCATTTGAGATCACTACTTCAGGGAAATTCTGGTTCTAGTAGCTTATGTGGAGTACAAAAAGTTAAAGCAAGATGCCATTAAAGATTAAAAAGATATGACAGACACTATAAAAAAGAGTGTATATAGTAGCAAAAAAAAACATTTAAAAAAAAGAAAAATTAAATTAAACAGACTGTCATGTTCTTGGCGCTGATGGTTCGTTTTTTCATTTACTCTTGTTCACCTTTCTGATTTGTCCAGCGGCTGATTAGCGCCAATCATTTCCGCCTGGTTCCTCAGCAATGTATTATGTTGGCTTGCTTAACATTAGTGCCAGGTTGTTTGAGCAGTTTGGTGAGATTAACTCCAGCGATCTGAATCTTGTTCTGTTTTCGTGTTTGTGACCAGTTTCTGCCCTGGTTTTTGTTTCGCCCCTGCCTGCTCAGTTAGTTTAATCTGTTCTGGAATGATCCCTGGATACTACTGGCTTCTGAACTGGGACATGTCCTCTGACTCTCCCTCAAGGACACTGCTTGGCTAGCTGGGTTTGGCTGTAGTTGCAGATAAACCTGCGGCAGAAATTGGCAAAACCCAGGAAATGTTGGAGCTGCTTGCCAGTCTCTGGTGTAGACCAGTCCAAAACAGCCTTAATTTTTTCCTCAGTGGGTCTTACCTGTCCGCCCTCAGGGATAAATCCAAGGAAGGAAACTGATGGTCTGTGGAGTTCACATTTCTCAGCTTTGACGAATAGTTTGTTCTTGAGCAAACGTTGAAGGTCCAGGTGGACATGGATCTTGTGCTCAGAAAGGTTCTTGGAAAAACTGAGGATATCATCAATATAAACAAAGACAAAAATGTTCAAAAAATCTCTCAGAACGTCGTTGACCAGAGCCTGGAAGGCATTACCAGGTACTCAATGTGTCCAATGGGAGTTTTGAAGGTGGTTTTCCATTCGTCTCCCTCCCTTATGCAGAGTAGGTAGTATGCGATTCTGAGGTCCAGTTTAGTGAAGACTGTGGCTCCTTGGACGGGTTCAAAAGCTGAGGACAAGAGGAGCAACGGGTATTTGTTTTTAACTGTGATTTGATTCAAACATCTGTAGTCTAAACCAGGCCTAAGGGATCCAACCCAGCTCCAAGGGGTTAAGATGAGAGACGGATAATGCCGGAAGCTAGAGATTCCTTAATGTATTTCTCCATAGCCTCCCTTTCAGGCTTAGAAATGTTGAATAGGCGACTGCCGGGCAACGAGGAAGCAGGAAGCAGGTCAATAGCACAGTCATATGGTCTGTGGGGAGGCAGTGAACAGGCTTTGGATTTGCTAAATACCTGGGAGAGGTTGTAGTAGTTGGCAGGAACGGAAGAGAGATCAATGGCATCTGACTCACTAGAATCCTGAACTTGGAAACCTGGGGGAACAGCAGATCTGAGACAGTGTGAGTGACAATAAACGGACCATGAGTCCACATGTCTGCTGG
>NW_015151235.1:254321-256568 GCF_000732505.1 Cyprinodon variegatus | reverse complement strand
GAAGAGGGAGAAATGTTCTGGTCCGCCAGTAGCCCTTTCTCTACTGGTGGACCCTGGCTTTTCCCAAAAGAGGACAAGAAGCAACAAAATGTCCCGCCTCTCCACATTATAAACAGAGCTTAGCCCACATTCTGTGCTGTTTTTGCTCAGGGCTTAATGCGGACGCTGCAAATCTGCATAGGTTCAGCCGGGGATGGATTAGCAGGCAGCTCAGAGGAGAAACTGTTAGACTGAAGTTTGGAAGGAGCTGTTTTACTACTCCTTTCCTTAAAGCGGGCTAGAATCCGATCATCCAAACGGATTGAGAGGTTAATTAATTCCTCAAGAGAATCTGGTTCATTTAGGGTGGCTAGTTCGTCCTTGATTGAATCACAATAGGGAATGAGCGAAAACCCACTTAAGGGCTACTTTATCCCAGCCTGAAGCAGCTGCAATAATACAGAAATCGATGGCGAAGTCAGAAACAGATCTTTGTCCTTGTTTTAATCTCAAAAGCTCACAAGAGGTTAGAGATTTGTCTGTTGCCTGGAGAGAAACGCGTTCAGACTCAGTTAGATCTGTAACTCAGCAGTTTAATTCGGTCTGTTGGTTTACCAGCTCAACCAGGGTGTTATCATGTCTTTACAAGGCGGCTTGCTGCTGGTGAATGGCTCTCTGAATGGCTCCAGAGAGGACTCACACAGACTCCAGTCTGTGTGTTTGTCTTTTGTGTTGTTCTCCCTTCCACCAGCAGGAGGCGCCGGGTTCCTGTCCGCCTCCTCACACGCCTGCGGACGGTTACCTCATTCTCGGAGTGCTCTTAAGCTGCTGGTTGCCACTACCTTGACGCCAGAGTGTTTGCCAGTTTGGGGTACTCTAGCCATGCTTTGTTTATCTGAGTCTAACCTGAGTTTTTGCATTGCCAGTTTTTGGCACTCTAGCCAAGCTGAGTTCTCATTTAGTTAGACTGAGTGCTTGTCTCCCTGAGATTTAACTTTGTTTTGTCTTTGCCTTTCGGCAGGAAGCCTTCCTGCAAACTGGACCTTTTTGGACCTCCTCTCCCAGGAGGGATCAACTGAGTCTTAAACTGAGCGAGGGATTCAAACAGGAGGTTTGGATCCAGTCTCCTTTGAAATCGTTGAAATTACCCTCTGAGCAAGGAAATCATCTTCACCACGACCCATTCAAGTACCACAGGAAATCAGAAAAACAACGTCTCCATCCTTCTTCACTGTCCGAGTTCTGGGTAAACCCTGTTCCGCCCTCCACCGAATCAGACATACTCTGGAAAACCTACACACAGATTGGAGTCAAGGATCCTCCACTTCTCTGGAAATGTGAGTCAACAAACAGATCCTCTCCTTCTAGATCAACGAATCAAATTTCCCACTGAGCCTGAACTAATAGTCTTTCTTCCCCTCGTCTTCCAGTTCCGGCTGAGCAGAGTTCGGAGAAACTCTGCACCGAGCTCATATCTCTTCAATAAAACCCGTTGAACTTTTACTCTGTGTCTCCCTGTTTGGCTTCACTGCATGTGGGTCCGAGCCTTAGATAAAATCATGACACATTTTCCCACAAGTATCTGTACTTTCTATTCCTTACATCTCTAAAACAAACATTACTCGTTATTCTTGGCTTTGGTTTAATGCAGAGGTCACAGATTAGCAGATCACGGTCCGGATCCGGAACCATCTGCTGGTTAATCCGGACCCAACCTGATTTAAAACATTTATTACCACATGTTGTCTGACGACAATGTCTAAACGTCACCTGCACCACTTCTGCTGTTACCTCGAAAACCATCCTCCATCAGCATCCCGCATATGTGCAGTTTCTGATGGAGATGAGGAATTGGCTTCCTGGTCTGTTGAGCACCAATAGTTTGCATCCAATCTTTTAAATAAACGGTGTTAGTTTTCTTTTTTTAATATGTTAGAATTATGCTCTAATTTGTAATTACCAATCTGCTAATATATTTTATTTGACAAACCGGATCTTCTCGGCATTCTTTTTCCTGTTTGTTGCGATTGCAATAGTGGAGCTAGACCTGGCCGGACCGGATCGGAGCATAAAATAGCTCGGCTCCGTATTCTCTCAGTGAAGGACGGAGAAGACGTACGTGGATGGAGACGTACGTGCGGAGGAGTAGCGGCGGGTGTGGAACAGCTCTCACAGAGTATGTGGAATCTGGGGGTTAGAGTGTGTTTATCTCAACCTGCTGCTGTGAAGCAGGATTCTCCTAACCTGACAACAGCCAGATGCATGTCT
>NW_015151235.1:250800-251989 GCF_000732505.1 Cyprinodon variegatus | reverse complement strand
CTACTTATATCATTGTAGAATAATTTGATTATATTGCAAAATTTTTCCCCAAAGCCAAAATATTTTAAGGTTTTAATTATAAAGCAATGTTCCCGTTAGTCAAAGGACTTAAAGAAATCCAGGAATAAAATAAAACTGTCATGATCAATAAAATTACGATAATCAATCATATCAAAAATCAGTCTAGTATGATGATAGATATTTCTTCCCTTTAAAAATGCTGACTGGCATTCATTAATAATCATTCATAATCTACTATTTAAGAGATTGGCATAAACTAGAGCTAAAATTCTGTAATCTGTACATAAAAGAGTGATGGGTCTCCGATTGTCTAGTGCTAAAGGATCTTTGTTGGCTTTGGGGATCAGAGTTATCAAACCTTGTTTCATAGTAGGAGAAAGATTGTTTGAAATGCATTCCAGCAGGGCCTCAAATAATAGTTTTCGTAGATCTTTCCAAAAGAAAGTATAGAATTCCGTAGTTAATCCGTCTAGGCCTGGAGATTTACCCTTTGCCATTTGTTGTAATACTACATCAAGCTCTTCCATTCTTAAGTCCTCTTCCATAAGATTTTTAAAATTCAGATCAATTTTTTCAACAGATTCATGAATTTCATTGAAAAATTACTGGCAATTGGATTCTGAATACTTTGAACAATAAAGATTGCTATAAAAAATGTTTAATTGTTGCATGTATTAAATCCAAATCTTCAGTAACATTACCATTAATAATTAGTTTCTGAATCTTCTTTTTGGACTGTCTCTGCTTCTCAAGATTGAAAAAATATGAAGAGTTCTTTTCACCGTCTTCAATCCACCGAGCTCTGGAGCGAATGAAAGCCCCCCTTGCTTTATCTATAAAAGCATCATCTAGTTGAGATTTCAAAACATCAAGTTGACTCAGCTCCTCAGAGGATAAAACTGATTTTGAACATAAAGAGTTAATATTACCAATAAGTTGGAATTGTTTCCATCTCCTCAGTTTTAAAGCAAATTTACAAGTCTTTATTGCTATAGTCCTAACATTAAATTTGAACCATTCCCACTTATTTAAAGGCACACTATGCAACATTTTTCAGTTAATTAATGTGTTCCATAACGTTATGGATGATTAAATGATTCATTTCAGGTTGAACAAAGGTATTCTCGGCCGCCCTGGTGGTCTGTGGGGGAAATACCGCACTTGCAAT
>NW_015151235.1:247462-248911 GCF_000732505.1 Cyprinodon variegatus | reverse complement strand
GTGTATGTATGGGGCATGGTGTGGGTCCGTTGTCCCCGGGGGGCGGGCGGTTTGGGAATAAGCATCTCCCTGAAATGAGTTTTTGGAACTTGAAATGTCTGGCAATGATGATAGGATAAACCAACCAACTCCTTTATGAATATAATAAAATAACATAACCCCGATAAAAATATGTTGCTTAATGTTCCATGGTAAAGTTAGTTTAGTAAACACAGGTGCTGTTACCCATAAACTTCATGCTAGCACTAGTGGCTAATGATGATTTGTTGTAGCCTACTGTATACTGAGTGCATCCTCTCTGACAGGATTTCTAATGTTTCATCATTTTGTCATTGGCATCATTTTTTACACAATGAGTGCACAGTAGTCCAATGTTACCCTACAGTATCTGGAAGACTGAATAGATCTGATGAGCAACTTACAATAACTTCTTATGATGATGTAACGTGATAATATGTGTGATTGACTGTGACCTCTCTCTCTCTCTCTCTCTCTCTCTCTCTCTCTCTCTTTCTCTCTCTCTCTCTCTCTCTCTCTTTGATCTAAGAATTGTTGCTGTGGTGGAGTTTACGTTTTACAGTGTTAACAAACTAAGATTTTGGAAGTATTTTAAGTGTCCACTCTCACTAATTTCCATTAACCTGGCCTCAAGGTATTGCACAGTTTGGTATACACATTCAGTACACCAAAAAAAAATGTGGTGGGCCAGTCTAGTCCAAAATGCCACGGCCGATTTTTTTGTCCCAGTCCACCCCTGACGTAGATAGTGAATTTATTCCTCCAGATAAATTGAAAGATTATTGAATTGGCTTTCCTAATCATTTTCTCAGAAATGAAAGTAGAATGGAATGGATAAATTAATTTAGAAACTCCTTCAGCTTTGGATAAAAGAGTTAGTCCAAAAATGGTCAGGTCTCTAGTTAACCAATGACTCAAGGATCTTTTCATGCCATTCAAGCAACTACCAATATTTTCTTCTTCTCTTCTAATAACATTTTTCGAAATCAATATTCCCAGATATTTAACTTCTGAATTAACTGTAATAGAGGCAATAGACGCCTCAGAGCTGGAATGGATGGGCAGAAGTTCACATTTGTCAATATTGAGAGACAGACCAGGCGCTCTGGAAAACTTTAAAATAGATTTAAGTTGAATGTCTACCATAGTTTTATCATTGAGAAAAATTGTTGTGTCATCAGCAAATTGACTTATTTTGAATTCCCTCTCAAAAAATTTTATACCATGTAAATTTGAATTTTTCATAATTAGTAAAGTAAGCATTTGAGTTCTTAGTATAAATAATTTAGGTGAAATTGGACAGCCCTGCCTGATTCCTCTTGACATAGAGAAACTTGGTGCCATACTTGTTCCCAAGGAAACTGAACTAAATGCTAAATGGCATGTACTTATATAGCGCCTTTATTGAAGTTAGGAGACTTGACCAAGGCG
>NW_015151235.1:239610-242557 GCF_000732505.1 Cyprinodon variegatus | reverse complement strand
CCCACCTCAAAGCCAACGCTGATTGGATGTTCGTTTGGTGAACTGCTCCAAATTTTCTTTAACTGAGTGTCTCCAGACGGATCTGCGAGTGAAAGCTGGCGAGATCAGGATGGTCTCACAAGGCTATCACTGATATGCTCCAACAACGAATCTGGGAATTTATGAAACATAATCATAACCCCAGCAGAATGTGAGGTACCATGATTGAAATAAATTTGGTCACCCCATTGAAGTTTCAGAATTTAGCATCCTCATTGGATGAATGAGTTTCCTGCAGAAAAAAAAAAAAATTTGCCTTTTGCTCTTTACAATAAAGAAAAGTAGCCTTAGGCTTTACATTATTTTTTAAACCCCTAGCATTAAGTGAAAGTAAATACAACATGAAATAAACACAGTAGTTGTGCAAAAACTAAGCTCAGGAACGATGAGCAGGAATGAGATAATAGCCAACAACAATTTTTTTTTTTTTTAAGTGCAATAGCCCTTTTAACAAATACAACCAGAGTATGCAATACCAGTGGCAATAAACGCTGTGTTTTCTTTTTTGAGAAGGTTAACTGAAGCTCTGCTATGGCTTTCTTATTTACATCAATGGTGACAGTATTTGCTTCAATACGTTTTTCAATACCTTTCAAAATTTCAGTGTGATTGTCCATCTTTGTGTTAAGTTCTCCTATCCTCTCGAAGAACAGCGTTCGCTGAGTCCTCCTTACATTCAATCTCCTGTAGCTTTATTTTTTTCTTATTTTTATTCTTAATGGGTGTATGATCCCAGTTTACGTTCTGATCTTTACAAGAAGGATCCGCTGTGGCCCCGACCAGCTCCATTTCTTCAATAATATCTTTGTCGCAAGCCTCTTGAAGAGCCGCCTGGTTGTAGTTGTGGTTAGACATACGTGCATCCATATACAAATTCACGGACGGTGAAAAAATAAAACTTAAAAAACTGGAAGGTTGAAATGGTTTCAAAAAGATGTTAAACTAAGGACAAGAAACAGTAAGACGATTTCAAGCAGGGGCTTAAGCACAAAAATTGTGTTAAAATTTTTCTAATAGAAGACTGTATGCCAGTGCCTGCAAAAACATCACCTCTCACTCTGCCATCTTGGGACCTCTCGATACCGAGCATTTATCGGACCCGTCCTTCAAATCGGGCAAAAAGAAGGATGCATTTTAAGGCTGCATAATGAGCAGTCTTGGAATCTGACCAGACCTTGGCGCCGCGCTATGACGTAATCGTCCTTCGAATCTGGCCTTCTAAGGACGCATTCCATAAATTCGAACATGGCCACTATCTCCTTTCTGACAAGGTGAAGGAAATTACAATTAAACTCATTCACAGGATTTATCCAGCCAAAGACTACCTTAAAAAATTCAAATCTGATATTATTGTGAACTGCATTTTTTGTGACCTTTTTCCAGAATCGGTTACACATTTGTTTTGATTGTAACTATTTGGACTCAAATATTTTAAAAGTTTAATTTTAATTTTCAAGCTCGTTGGGAAAACATTCTCTTTGGTTTTCAGCAGCAAGCTAAAATGTTTCTCAAACCTTTCCTTATCAATCTGTTAACTATCTTGGCTAAATTTAATTTAAAGTTCTAAAAAAATGTCAGGCTTTAATGTTTATTTACTTGAACTTAAAACATTTTAGTACTATTAAACCCTCTTCTCATCAAAAGGCACAACAAATAATTTCAAGTTGTTCCCATCTAAAAATTCTGGACAATTTATCGATGTAGAAAATATGAGTATTTCTACAATATATGTTTGTACCGTATATGTGGTTATATACATTAAAATTTATATGATTCTCCTAAACAGATATGTTTGCAATTTTGTTTGTCTTTATTCCTGACTGTACTTGTTTATTTTATTATATTATTATACCACCTGGCATATCAATTTGTTTATCTGTATATTTTATATTTTATTGTTTACTTTAAATGAAATAAACAAATAAAAAAAATCCGACCACACCTCGGCGCCGCGTTATGACGTCATCGGTCTGCGATTCTGCCTTAGGAGAAGGTAGTAGCGCATGAATTCGAATCAGCGTAGAATAAACCGTACCTCTTGAAAACCAGCAAAAATAAGGCTGCAGTTGTCAAACGCATAACGAGGAGTCTTTAATCCGAACAGGCCTCGGCGCTGCGCAGCTCCTGAATTGGAACTTAGCAGAGCTCTATGGGTATTACAAGCATGGCGACAGCAATACATCCGGAAACGGGCAAGCTGGGGTTGTATCCTTTTAACATTCGGACTTTAATGATCAGGCGCCGGATTGTTTAATGGTTTATCTAACATTGCTATACCGAGTTCTTGCAGGTTTTATCATCGGTTCGTTTGGGGTTTTTATACGTGTATAAAAAAAAAAAAAAGAAACAGAAGGTTTGGTCTGTTTCTGAGTGGAAGAGTTGTTTTCACTTTCTAACAGAATAAACTTTTCCTATTTTAAGTCATCTACATTATTTCTATTCGATCAATGATATAATATTTTTTTCTGCAATGTTGAATTAGCATTTTAATGTCAGGTACATTAAGATTATTATGCCTTGCACTAATGTAAAGGAGGTTTATTTTGGCTAGAGAGCAAAACTACAGTTTAGTCGTTTCTCGATGGATTGTTTCTAATTACTATAAAAACTGATGGGACACATCGAAAGGTATTAATATGTATGCATATATATATTCGTGTGTGTGTGTCTGTGCAGCAGCAACAAGAGGCAGAGCCACTGGAGATCATTTTGAACAGGGGTTACTGTGACTTTTTTTATTTTTTATTTATTTATACACAAAAGTCCTATGAGTCTATAGGCCTATTTAAGATGCAATAAAAAATAAATAAGTAAATAGATTGAGATTCACTACTTTATTGTGATATATACTTCAGTGCACCCAAACAGGATGATTAACACTCAGACATCATCAGTTCTCAGGTAAATA
>NW_015151235.1:235556-238884 GCF_000732505.1 Cyprinodon variegatus | reverse complement strand
AGATCAAAATGTTGCCAAAGGTCATCTTAAAGAAAAAAAAAAAATAGTATGTTAGTAGATGAATCAAGTGGAAACTCTGAGAGGAACAGGATGAAACAAGGAAATTAAAACAAATACCTTATTTTCCGAAATGACATCAAAGTGGTCCCACACGGCAGAAACCTTTCTTTTTGCTTGAGGAAGCTCCATAATTTTTTATGAATTTTATATTCGCAAAACACGCAAGATTGTTCTAGCAGATGCGCATCCTTATAAAGGCTTGTCAATCAGTTCGAAACATCAGTCACGTGACCGATACAGGAACTGTTTCGGTCACGTGACTTTTCCGTAGCGATACACACGTCGACACAGGTTTCGCTCTATGAGACCGACACATGCGCCGACGCATCGGTGTTGCCCGACCCATCACTAATATATATATTCGTGTGTGTGTGTCTGTGCAACAGCAACAAGAGGCAGAGCCGCTGGAGATAATTTTGAACAGGGGTTACTGTGACTTTTTTTATTTTTTATTTATTTATACACAAAAGACCTATGAGTCTATAGGCCTATTTAAGATGCAATAAAAAATAAATAAGTGAATAGATTGAGATTCACTACTTTATTGTGATATATACTTCAGTGCACCCAAACAGGATGATTAACACTCAGACATCATCAGTTCTCAGGTAAATATATGCGCTATTAGATAAACTTCACAATAAAACTATAACAAAGTAGATTTGGTCATCTGGCATGAACCTGAGTCTCTGTGTTTATGTCACATGTGACCTGATTAGCTCCAAAATCCTTTTACACAAACCACAAGGAAATAATTTGATTATAATACTATTTAAATGTTATTGAACAGTTCTCAACAGCAATTACACAAAGAGCACAGGATCCTGAATGTGGGGAAGATGAATGAGCTCATCTTGGACTTCAAGAAGAACCAGACTAACCACGCTCCACTGCTCATCAACAGCTTGGCTCTAGAGGTGGTCAGCAGCACCGAATTCCTGGGGGTGCACATCACAGACACCCTCACCTGGACTGTAAACACCACCTCACTGGTTAAAAGGGCACAGAAGCGCTTGGACTTCCTGAGGAGGATGAGGAGAGCCCGCCTGCCCCCACCCATCCTCACCACCTTCTACAGAAGCACAGAAACATTCACGTGCGGATGCTTTTCCTGGACTTCAGTTCAGCTTTCAACACCATCATCCCACAGCATCTGATTGGCAAACTGGAACAGCTGAGCTTCAATACACCCCTCTGCTATTGGCTGCTAGACTTCCTCACCAACTGACCTCAGTCAGTCCGGGTCGGACTGAACACCTCTGATGTCATCAGTCTAAGCACAGGCTACCCTCAGTTCTGCGTCCTGAGTCCCCTGCTGTTCACCCTGATGACACATGACTGCGTCCCCAGGTTCACCACCGATCGCATGGTGAAGTTTGCAGACAACACCACGGTGGTGGGCCTCATCAGAGACGACAACGACCAGGACTACAGAGAGGAGGTGGACTGGTGCAGAGATAAAACCCTGATCCTGAACGTGGAGAAGACCAAGGAGATCCTCTTGGACTTTAGGAGGAACCATCCTAACCACTATCCACAGGTCACAAACAGCTCAACTGTAGATTTTAATTGGAGGTGTTAGTTAAATATTTTTAAACAATCGATTAATCTCATTAATTGTTTGGGAGAGGAATGTATATATTTGTGTATACCCGTTTGTGTAAATGTGTTTCTTTATATAGTAATAAAAGCATTATAAAAATGTATGAGCGGCTGTGCAACAAACATACGTTCTATAAGAATATTCTATTACTCTTAACCCTGCTAAGAATATTTAAATGCACTGAAGCATTTGTTGGTTTAAAGCAAAAAACAAAAAAACAAAACCATTAATATTAAAGTTAATTAAAATTGATTTCTTGCCTGCTCAAAGCATTTTACTAATCGGAGCTGTCGACAACCCGAAGATGACGCCACCAAATCACGTCTTTGGCCGTAGGTGAAAGCGGTCAATGTGGGGTCTACTCTCATATGTATGTCTATATATCCATCCAACACATGGGTCAGGGCTTCCTTTTTTATATTCCAAAGATGAAAACCCTTTGTTCAGTCATGTCCTCTTGCAGCTGCATATTTCAATCAGACGTGGTCAGATTGCAGCAGGATATTACTGAATGACTAGAATACAAACTCATATAATCCCATTTTTAAAGTCTGACTATTAAGAAACACAGATTAGTTTCACCTAATTATTTAATTTTCTAATTTGGGGTTTAATTATTTCTAATGTTTATTAATGTTGGGGTTTTTGTTGTTTTTTTAAAGGGTAAATAAATCATCAAAATGGAAAAATGCTATTAAAAGTAGCTTAATTGTCTAGCATCTTTGAGTTTGCACATGTCACCCAGTCTTCCTTGACCCCTCGAAAAGCTTGCTGGATGTCCCCTTTCCATCAGCCCGGGAGGCCACCATTGCCCTCCGGTCACTCTCCCCTGACCGAGAGCCAAGGAGAGGTGGCATCAACAAGCACCTGAGTGTGTCTGAAAGCACGCTGTCTGTGTAAGAGCTTTAGGCCCTTTTTTCCTTGTTTCCCTAAGTCATACAGTCCCTAGCAGCCGATTCTGTGAGCTGTTGTTTGTTGTTTTTCAGAAGATGGAGTGCAGATGAAGCTCGAATCCTCAGAGTTTCTGTCAACTCATTTCTGGACCATCTGTCGCTCATTGTGGAGACCATGGACCTCTTCGCCCCTCCTGTCGATCTCTAGTTCAGCACACATGACTAATAACTCAGGGTTACTTTTTGTTTTGCCTCCTTGAAAATTAGTAGAAGCAGCATATGTGACTAAAGTTTGAATCCTGGAAATTTTACCAGCAGATCAAGTCTTTGCAATCTGACTTTCAGTTCTTTATTTAGAATGCTGTTTCAAATATTTTTCCACTTTAAACGTTTTTATTTTTTCCTTCCCTTTTCACTTAAATTTTATTTTTCACCTGGAAAATTTAGTTGTAAAGTTAAAGCTTTGTATTTGATGTATTTCATTAATGTTGGTAGACATTTTTGTGAAGTTATTTCACAATTTTGTCAGCTTCTAAATTAAAAGGAATAGGACGCCTAGAGTGTTGTGGTTTAACTAACAGTGAGGAAAATAAGTATTTGAATACCCTGTTATTCTGCAAGTTGGGAGTAGTATCGCACATCAACATCACTGCCATATTGTATATAGCAGAAAGTTGTTGCCAAACCTGTGCGAGACCATTGTTATTAAAGGTTTTTAGCTTGCATACTGTACAAAATGATGTTTTTATATATATATATATATATATATATA
>NW_015151235.1:229748-235415 GCF_000732505.1 Cyprinodon variegatus | reverse complement strand
ATATATCTATATGTATATATGTATGTATATATAGAAAACAACTTAATCTAAATACATATTTATATGTATATATATTAAACTGTTACTTATTCTGTTATTTTTATACTTTTTAAGGTCCACATTTGTGTGACCAATATAAAAATCTCAACATGTGGTCTTCATTAACAATGCCAAATATGAACCTTTTAAGATCTGGTCTAGACAAAGATTACAGACTTTTTTGGGGGACTATTTAAGAGACATATCAGGGGGGGAAAAGTCCTAGGAAAATAAAGTACAAAAAAAAAAGACAAATGTGGTAATATGAGAAAAACGTGATATTGTGAGAATTAAGTGGGAACATTTACAGAATAGTCACAGTTTTCAGAATTGTTTCAGTCTCGGAGTAATAGGGCCAGGCCAGATTCTTTTCATTATTTTTATTCTTTACGAGAATAAAATCAAGAGAAACAAGAAGACATATGAAAATAAACTGGTAATATTACAAAAATATTACGAATACAAAGTATATTCTGAGATCAAGGTTCCTCTGATACTGTTTATGTATCTGAGTCTTACAGCAGATTTGTCACACTCAACATGGAGGACGCTCCTACTCATTCGTAGCTGGATGACACGCTGCAGTCTGCTCTTGTCCTTGGGGTGGCACTAGCGTGTTAGATGGTGATGGAGGAGGTGAGGATGGCCTCAATGATGGAGTAGAAGTCCGCCATCATTGTACTTGGAAGGTTGAATTTTTTTCATCTGCCGCAGGAAATACATCTGCTGGGCTTTCTTGGTGAAGTAGGTAATGTTCCGCTCCCACTTTAGGTCCTGTGAGATGATGGTTCCCAGGAAGCGGAAAGACTCCACAGTGTCAATTGTAAAGAGACAGAGGTTGATGAGGATAGCTGGATGGGATGGCTGAGTTCTTCCTGAAGTCCACAACCATCTCCACTCTTTTTAGAGCGTTGAGCTCCAGATTGTTCTCCCTGCACCCGGTCGCCAGATGGAGATGAGCGTGATGAGAGAGGTGTCGTCCGCAAATGTGTGACGCACCGCTGGCTCTGATGTTTATTTTTTGTTTTAATTGGGAAAAATTTTATTTAATTTGAGTTTATCTGATTTTGTTAATCAATATTCCCCGAGCCACTGTTTATTAAACAGCTGCGTTACATTTGACCAGAGGTAGGCAGTCAGGGCCTTCACTGCAGGCCTGAAATCAATCAGGAACAGTAACATACATTCACAAAATAAACTTTAATTGTCATTTATCCAACTGTACTGTTACTCCAAATAAATCGTAGCGTTTTTTTTCTTTTGGCTGCACCACTTCCATTGTGTTTATGTAGTTGCTACATTTTTTGAAACAATTATTGCGTTAAGATGTCAATCAAATCCTCCCAGGGCCTTCATAATGAATAGCCCCTGACTGCAGACCATAGATCGGGGCATGGCTCTAAATCGAGGCCTGTGCTACTGACCTCTTAATTAGACAGTTGACCCTTAAGTCTTACAAACTGTGGTCTGTTTTGTCAGGTAGTCTTTAATCCTAGTGAATGTATGATGCCTGAGTCTTGAAGTTTCTGACAAAGTCAGGCTGAATTGTATTAAATGCACTGGAGAAATCAAAGAAAATGATCCTCACAGAGTTATGTAGTTCAGGAGCGAGGATGGAGAGGGAGACAAAGAATGGAAGAAGAATGATGAACAGGAAAGGCAACAGGTTGATTTAATACTAGTTCCAAAGTATTTTTAGTGCCAATTAGTGCCAAATGAGCTAGGGCCACCCATGGCTCGAAGTCATCTTGCTACGTTAAGCTCGCTTTGTTTCACAGGCCCCTGCTGGAAGATGCAAAAAATTAAATAAAGGTCTCCAAAACCAGTGGCGCCTCCAGAAATGTTTCATGGGGAGGCAAACTGAAACTAAAAGCATTAATTTCAGGGTTTTAATCTACTATTGTGGTAAACCTGTCTGTAGAAATCATAAAGAGTTAAGTAAACATTTACTCATATCTTGGTTTATGTGTGAATATTTTTTATGTTAAGTCTCTGGCTCTGCATAATGGGATGAAATGCTGAACTGATGCTACTAGAGTTTACACTGACCTGTGTGGTGGCGAGGTCATTGCACCCCCTGGTGGCACCACTATCCAAAACACAAAACTGTGAAGTTTGCTTGTGTGCAGTCATGTCTTTGAAGTTTGGTTACAGTACTTAGAGCTCCTTAAAATGTCAGGCTGGTGTGTACCAGTAGAGGGACTGACCAACTGATCTGCTTGCACCTTGATCTTGTTGTTACACCACTTTCTAAAAACCATCATATTCTTTGACTCCTCATGAGCTAACATGGTGTCCCTCAAGTATACAGCATCGATATCCATCTAAGCCTCATCCCAATTAGGACGTATAATTATTTTACACTTACTAAGGTCATGTGTCAGTTTTGCTTGTATTACTATATTTCTTCACATTGGCAAACTGTATTGATATGATTTTGATATTGTGTCACTGAATACTGAAACCTGCAGGACGTTTAAAGTCACTACAGGCAGCCTCTGACAGACTAAACTGACACTGATTTGATGATCTAGATTAAAATCATCATTAAAACCATTGTTTGGTTTGATGTATTATCTCATATTTCCGTTTAAATTAAATATATGTTTTATATTTTCAGATAGATTTTTAGACAATCCATAATTTGAACAGATAATGGAAATTTATGTGAGCATGTGAGACTAGGATTTATTCATTTAAGATGAGTACACAAATAACAGCAAACTACCGTAAGAGTCAATTTGAATTCAGATAAGTTGAGGAATAACTGAGAGGAACAGGAAGAACATTAAATCCAATGAGATCAGAATAGTCCTGCTCGGCTTTTTTGCAGATTCGTTGTGTTGACAGATGGACTTATAAAAACAGTTTAGTGTGTCAGGCAGTCCAAAACAGCTCCTGTATCGGAACTTCTTGAAACGATATGTGCACCAACACAGGGTTTTGCTGTTAGAGCTTGAGAAATGCACCGACCCATCATGAATATGTACTGTGGTGTCTCTGTGATGACTTGGGCCCCGTCCACACGAAGTCAAAACGAACACGAAACACTGATATTTTCCAGATTGTTTGTCGTAAAGACGGAGACGTAAAATAAATGTGATCGACCACACGAATGCATGAAAACGCTGCAAAATGTATGCCAGGCCTGTAAGAGGCGCTGTGGTGCCAAAGCAAAAATAGGCGAAAACAGGCAACGAAATGTTGGGCATGCGCACTAATATTTATACATGGTTGCCCTGCGGGTCCATTTTCGTGGTTCAGTCAAATTGAGGTGCTGAACTATGTCGTCTATATTGCTCTGTCTGCCGGCTTCGTATGGATGAGAGGCTGGTTTGGTGAAAAATGTGTGCGTTTAGGCCAGGGTTTGACTTCGTGTGGACGGGGCATCAATTTTCTTTATTTAGACACAAAGGCTAGAGTGAGAAGATTTAAGTTCATTTTATTTTTGGTTCTTGAAGCAAACACTAATGAATTCATAATAAAGGCAACCAGACATACGAAACAGCTTTATCAATGCATGTTGTACATATATTAAAAATAAACACATCCAGCATAAAGCGCAAACTTTTATGTAGGTTTGGGTTTGTTTTCTAACACTTAAAGCCCATTTTGTTTCGGCATCACACTCAGATAGCATGGAGACATTCTTCTTAGGAGCTTTTCTTCTCCTCAAAGATGAGGTTTGCTGTGGCTTTCTTTGCTGTGGAGAAATTATAAATAATGTTCATTATTGCTGGTGAAGATTCTCAGTCATCCAGGTCAGAGTCATCCCAAAAAAGTTATCAAAAGAAGTAAAAAATAAGGCACTCCACTGACTTTGTTTCCAAGTCTGAAGACCCTTCACTTCCCACCCAGGAAGCTTTTTCAATTCAAAATGTCAGAAACAGAGTTGAGTTCCAGGCTTTATAGAGTGGACCAAAACAAAGCCTTGTTTTGGCTCAGAAACATGCAAATTTAACCTGACGAGCGGATCCACCCCTTAGGGAGTGGTTTGGGTTCTTTGGTCCAATCTATAAAGCCTGGAATTCAACGCTATTTCTGACCTTTTTAATTGAAAAGGCTTCCTGGATGGGAAGCGAAACGTCTTGAAACTTGGAAACAAAGTCCAGTGGATTGTTTTTTTTACTCTTTTGGAATGTTCATTATTCAATAACTTGCAGTTCTTGTCAGTACAATCAATGCAATGTTCAAATGAAAATCAGTCTCCATAGGCGTCTGTAATTCAAACAGTAATCAAACGGTTTAATTTCTTAACCCACGAAGCCCAAATAAATGCCTGACTGAAAACCACATTCAAAGAAAAGGTTTGGTTTTTAAACGGGAAATAAAATGGAGATGCAGTTTATCTTAAGTGAGGAGAAAGCTCCTATTCGATCCTATTCTATCAGAAGCTTAGAACCAGCCAGCATGCCCTACAGGATTATTACAGATTACGATGTTTTGATCAGAGGACAAATTCTACACATTTCAAACCCTAAATTAAATCATGCTGTCTTAAAACAGACTTTTTAAAGGTCAGAAAATAAAATTTTCGTTTTATTTTTTAAGTAAGAATATATTAAAAGGTATAGTGGAGGATTTTCTTTTTCCGGACGGATCTTCTAAATAAGTGGTCCTCCTAATTGTCAATCAATCTGGTGATATGTTTGCATAAGGCCATCCTACCTGCTGGTCCCCAGTTAGCTATCATTTTGGGCGCATTCATTTTTTCTTTTGATAAAATGCCATCAAAACACTTTTGCTACGTTCACACCGCACACAGCAGGTGCAGCAGAAGCAGCGAGTTTACGTGCAAAGTCAATGGTTGACGGGCGTCAAGGCGCAGCAGAAGGTCCCGCGGCGCGTTTTGAGCAGCAGGCGCAGCGTGTCTGAGCAGCTGAAGCAGCGCGTCGGGAGCGTTTAAGCATCTGACGCGCCGCAAACACGCTGCTGCTTGAGATGGAAAAATTTAACTTTTGCTGCTCGACGCGCCGCATCAACCAATCAGAGACGCTGATGTGGAAGCTGGCAGGGAGAGAGACACAGCGCTGATGATACAGAGCGCTGTGATCACTCCTCTGAAACAGTTTATTAATGCCTAAATTAACTTAAAATGCTGAAACCTGCCGACAACGCGTGTTCGCTTTATTATCCTGGTGCCTGCAGTTTGGATTATGTACATGAAAA
Organism: Cyprinodon variegatus; assembly: GCF_000732505.1. Classification (NCBI taxonomy): domain Eukaryota; kingdom Metazoa; phylum Chordata; class Actinopteri; order Cyprinodontiformes; family Cyprinodontidae; genus Cyprinodon; species Cyprinodon variegatus. The sequence continues at coordinate 230,207 of NW_015151235.1, read as the reverse complement.
CCACCTTCCAGCCGCCGCGGTGAACCACAAGGTGGTGACCCGGCCAAAGGCTGCTGTTGAATGGGATTCCTGCTGTCAGCGCACCGCTGGTATGTGGGGGTCTGAGTGGCTCCGACAGAAATAATATTGGAGGGCAGGATGGTAATCTGGATGAACTGATTAAGTTTTCAGGTGGATTTTCCCACTTAAAAACATAATAAAACTACTTTATTCCCACTGCTCACAGCAATATAGCTGCAAGGCAAAGAAAGGATAGAGTAGCTCCGCCCAAAGTGCGTCAGACCCACTTTTGCACCGCGCAGCCAGAGCAGCAAAGCTGCTTCAGCCGCGCGTCAGAACTAAACTGGTACAAGCAGCAAAAAGGAAGCAGCAGACGCGCTTTTGCTGCTCCTGCTGCGTCCGGTGTGAATGTAGCATTAGAATATAAAGTGTGTCTCACCCCCCCTTCAGTGTCCACCA
>NW_015151235.1:227200-228722 GCF_000732505.1 Cyprinodon variegatus | reverse complement strand
TTAATATTTTTAACTGACCGGACAAGCTACAAAGTCTGTGTGCGCTTACCAGTGGTACTCTGAGTGGATGATTAAGACGGGCCGACTGCGGCAGCAGCTGGAGGAGGAGAGGGGAGTCTTTTCCTTTCAGCCATCCTCGAGTCGCGAGCAAAGTTAAGTGCCAGACTTACTTTTAATATCTGTTTGCTTACAATTTCATTCCAAAATATTGGTGTACGTGCTGCAGTGATTGACGTCACGACTTCCGGGTTGGAGGGCGCTTGAAAAGTGATCAGAATCTTCTCCGATTTTCTCTTAAATGTGAAAAAATAAAAAAACGGTGGGATATTTATTTGTTCATATTTTACTATTTATATATACGTAAGGTTAAGTCAAACTGACGGACGCTTCATAACCGGTTTAATTCGCTTTTTTTTCTAATTCTATGATTAATGGGAAGTAAGCCTAAGGGCGACGCTAGAGGGCGCCCCCAACACATTTGTCGCCCTAGGCAATTGCCTATCTCGCCTATAGCAATCGCCGGCCCTGGTTACAGCCTACCCATCAAGAGGAACTATAACAACACTAAAGAGTAACAAGACAGCAACTATTTTTATGGCAAAAGAAGAATTAATATCCATACCCTCATCTCTAAATTTGTCGGCTGCCTCTGATGCTTTGTCCTTGATGTTTTTCACTGCATCGTCAATCTTGGCCTCATTCTTAAGGAACAGCGGTCGAATGATCCGTTGGTAGATCATGATTGATCCATTAGAAGGAGTAGGAGCCATGCACCACACAAGGAAGGAACACTGAAAACAAAGATGATTGGATAATGAACAGCTAGATTTATATGTGAACGATGAGTTAAAAAAAAAAAAGGAAATTATGCAAGTCATTGAATCACCTTTCCAATGTAGTAGAAAGGGAACCAGGAGAGGAAGATATCAGCAAAAAACTCTGCCACACTGAAGAGTCCATAGACCACCCAGTAGGTCAGCCACTTCGTATCATCATCTTTTGTTGCACTTTCGATCGCCTTAATCCTGGCAGAAGATATAAACACCATCTGTTCTTACATCTTGATTCTGTTCAACATACCTTTTAAAAGTTGCAGTATTACAACAACAAACACTAATCAGTTTACCATGTTAAGGCTGTTTCAGGTTATTATTTTATTCCATGAACTAACTGAAATCTATGGAGGATAAAAAGTGCCAAAATTAAATAAATAAATACAGCATTAAATAAATAATTAAATGTGTCAATAATTAATTAAATGTGGAATTAAATAAATAAATGTGTCATTCATTAATTAAAACCACGTCACTAAATAAATAAATACAGCATTAAATAAATAATTAAATGTGTCAATAATTAATTAAATGTGGAATTAAATAAATAAATGTGTCATTCATTAATTAAAACCACGTCACTAAATAAATAAATACAGCATTAAATAAATAATTAAATGTGTCAATAATTAATTAAATGTGGAATTAAATAAATAAATGTGTCATTCATTAATTAAAACCACGTCACT
>NW_015151235.1:221417-225465 GCF_000732505.1 Cyprinodon variegatus | reverse complement strand
GGCACTTTTTATCCTCCATAGAATTCAACCCACCAACATTCCGCTCCTGACCTTTTTATGAAAACACTGCTGTTTTAGGCTTTGTTAGAACATTTACATGCACAGCATTTTTAACCATAATGCTACGTTCAGATCGCAAGCAGCAGAAGCAGCTAGTTCACATGATTAATAACTGCCATTGTGTTTTTATCTTTTGTATGGTGACCTTGAGTGTCCAGAAAGGCGCCTTTAAAATATAATGTATTATTATTATAACTCACAATTTTTTCTATTAGCTGAGTGGTCTCATTCAAATTGATATTTCTAGTCAATACATAATATTTATTACTCTGCTTTAACGCTGTCCACACTGCATCAGGCTGTGCATAATTTTCAAGAAATTTGCCCAAGTTTGTGAGCACCATTGTGTCTATAAATGCTAATCCGTTGATTTGTTCAGCCTCCACTCATTATATTGTCTTTTGCAAGATCTAACATTTTAACTTGCATCATGGCTGACTAAACATCAGTGAAGCCTTAAAGGCAAAGCTAGGCATTTACTGAGCAAATTCCACTGGATCGTTGATGTTGTATTACCGGTTGGACCTGTGCCTTTCCTACTCTGCAACTTGCAGAGATTAAAGCAAATTTGACTAAACTTAATCAGAACATTAAATCCAAACATTAACAAGTCACTACAGGTCCATATTTAACCGGACATTTTAGACAGAGATCAATGAAAACATGTTAACTTGAACAAATTCATGACTTTTTTTTTTTTTTTATAGATTCCAGTTGTTGTTTTTTTTTTTTTATACATCTTAATTTATTAGACGAATTCTACACCTACGCAGCATACATGCTAAAATATTTTTTGAAGGATTAATTTTTTTGGATTATATGCTGGTGAAGATTCACAGCCATACAGGTCATAGTGATTCCAAAAAAGTTAAAATACAATCCATCTTAGACAACAATGAAACGGATGAATGGGTCCACCCCTTTGGAATGGGGGTCGCTTGGCTTCTTTTGTTAGCCTGCAATACCACGTTTGGATTATAAAAAAAAGATCAAGAAGTTTAAACAAGACCTGAGCCCACCTATTACTTTAGTTACATTAAATCCATATGGTGTTAAAATTATGCATACAGGCTCATTCATAGTCAAATGCAGACTTTCTCATACCATCTGACCAAACATTTTTAGGTACAGTCCAATAACTTTCTAACAGGTTTTACATCTAAGCTTGGAGGATAATTCTAGTAGCTTTAAAGTTAGAAAGCTTTATTCAATTCAAAAATCACAAAACAGGAAATTTTAAAACTGATATGTTTTTTTCCCCCCCTTTTGTTTTTTGAGATCGTTGTTGCTTGACCGTTTGAGATGAGAGAATAAGTTCACTGGCTGAAGACAGGTCCAATTTTAGATTTTTGTTTGGAGCATTTTCTGTTTGTAAACTGTGACAGAACATCTCCAATAACCAGTAAGCCCTACAACCTTTGAATGGGTTAAAGTCGTAGGGAATCGGCTGTTCCAATCGTTGCATTTCAGAATTCTCCCTAGATGTGCCCGACTTTACACGAGGGAATAAAGTGAATGTGATTAGTCATTTGTCAAGGGGCCGGGATTGTTGTGGCGGAAGGTTCACAAGCATGTTTGATTGCAGCTGATGTCTCGGAAGCATCTTGCTAGCCAGTTAGCAACTCAATGCTAGTACGTTCCCAATGGGAAATTCCATTGGGAACGTAGCAAGTAGCACTAAACGACACTGTCAAGGAACGCTATGGACAGCGGAAACATGCAAGAGGAGCAGAGTTTAGTGTAGGAGGTCGTGGATGAGTCTCTTTCGCCATCCATTTTTTATTTAGAGGAGGAAAGCGGGGACAAAGATGTTGTGGAAGAGGACGCCAGGGCGGCAGAAGCTTGGTTTGGTGTAGAAGGCTTCCAGCCGTACATGTTTGAGCCCTTGCCTCGCAACGCTGCCAGTTCTGTTAGCTCTACGCCTGCTGAAGACACAGACGTCCATCCCCGTGAACACTGGGACGGAACTCAATGGGAAAGGAAATTATTCTTATGTCAACCATTGCATATATTAGCTGCGACATATGAATCAAGATCTATGACCGAAAAAATTGATTGACAGATGACTGTTGATATATGATTGGCCGTATTTAGGTGTTCAGGTTGACGTATAACTAACTGGCCTGCATAAGATAATGGAAAAAACACAGATTTTAAAGACAGGATTTTCTTAAAAATAAAAAATGTTCTTAATTTGGGACAATATGGTCTTATAAAGAGTACATTTATATACATCTTTATGCCAGAATTATTTGATATTAAAATTGACTTCCCTACGACTTAAAATAGAATGAAAAAATAGATGATTAAAAAAAACATTTTGTTAGCATGAGCTTAACCTTAAAATAACGGACTATAATAAGAGTCTGCATTACAAATGCTTTAGAAATAATATGATGACGTAGCTCTGCCTATATTTATTTCTGGTTACGTGAGTTTACACAGGGAGGGGCTGCAGGCCAGAACAGTAGTTAGAAAATCAAACCCTTACGATATGTAGGCTGGATACAGGAAGCCGATGAGGTTACACAGCAGAGAGGCACCGTAACCGATGACCAGGTAAACTGCGATCACAGCTATGACTCCTGGGCGGAAGAAGACAAAAGAAAGCACACGTCACACCGCGTTGCCATGGATGTAACGTTTTTTTTTTCACAAAACACTGCGGATTTTGACCACAATCGTTACTGTTCTTATACTTTAAATGAACGAAAGAATTTCTAAATAGAAGGAAATCCATTAAAACAGCCTCGCAATCTGCGATGACTTTTCATTACCGTTATGACTTTTTTTTTTTTCCTGCGTAGCTACTCACCGGCAGCGATGTACGTCCGGTTTACTCCAGTTCTGGCTTCAATTTTTTGTAGAATATCAGTCATAAGGTTCTTCTCATGAAGGAATTTGTCAAATCTCTCCTTGAGACCCTGAGCCATGGCTGCGCTTCCTTCTTCAGCGATGAGGATGAATTAGGAAATGATGGTTGAGTGTGGCGCCACACCCCTGTAACCCGACACAGCCCAACCCGCGGTGATGAGGACGAGCCTGGAGGTTTAATTAAACTCCGGCCTTCAAAATAAAAGCTAAACTAGCTAGAGGCCAGCCCGCTGACTTTTCACCCAGAGTGACTAACCAGACAAGCTCGTCTAGTTGGTTTGTATATGATCGAGTAATATCCAATAATAAATAATAAATGCTCAGTAAATAATAAGCATACAATTAATTTCCCACAAAAAAAACAACAAATAAATGTAGGTGGAAATTAAATTATACAATGAGACATAAATGTATATATCACTTTTTATTAGCCTCTTTATTTATTCATTTCTTTTCAGTTTATTTCTATAGCGCCAATTCACAACACATGTCATCTCAAGACACTTTACAGTTCAGATCATACAGTCAAATTGATTCAAAATGTTATATCAAAGGAAAACCAGTTGATTCCATCGAATCATTGACTCAAAGGCAGGGGTGGACTGGGACAAAAAATCGGCCCTGGCATTTTGGACTAGACTGGCCCACCACATTTTTTTTGGTGTACTGAATGTTTAAGTGTGCAATACCTTGAGGCCAGGTTAATGGAAATTAGTGAGAGTGGACACTTAAAATACTTCCAAAATCTTAGTTTACACTGTAAAACGTAAACTCCACCACAGCAACAATTCTTAAATCAAAGAGAGAGAGAGAGAGAGAGAGGTCACAGTCAATCACACATATTATCACGTTACATCATCATAAGAAGTTATTGTAAGTTGCTCATCAGATCTATTCAGTCTTCCAGATACTGTAGGGTAACATTGGACTTCTGTGCATTTATTGTGTGAAAAATGATGCAAATGACAAAATGACGAACCATTAGAAATCCTGTCAGAGAGGATGCACTCAGTGTAGGCTACAAAAAAATTATCATTAGCCACTAGTGCTAGCATGAAGTTTATGGGTAGCAGCACCTGTGTTTACTAAACTAACTTTACCATGGAACATTAAG
>NW_015151235.1:218181-220405 GCF_000732505.1 Cyprinodon variegatus | reverse complement strand
CTGACAGACGGAATCTCACTATACATCAGCCAATCTCCTCCTCCGCGCACGAGTCCTATCATGAAAAAAGGTTCATTGTGCGACCTGAGTAACGCGCAGTAACGGGGTGTCTGCAATGGTAACTGCGTTATAGTTACAGTCAAAGTAATTAGTTAGATTACTCATTACTGAAACACGTTACTTTCAACGCCGTTAGTCCCATCACTGCATCCCAAGTTCCAAAAACCCATTTCAGGGAGATGCTTATCCCACTACCGCCCGCCCCCCGAGGACAACAGACCCACACCATGCCCTATACACACTTAAGGCCAGCAACTTTTCAACAACTGTTTATTAACTGACAGTGATTTCTTAAACACCAAACAAATTACTTTCAATCTTGTAGCCTTAAACATCGGTTGTGTTTTCTGTTTTTCATGGGACTTCAGCATACAGTGCACCTCGCCACGGTGTCATCATTTCTCACCATGGCCGGTTCTAGACAGGGACCAAAGGGGGCCAGTGCCCCTGTAGATCATGTCCTGGCCCCTGTTATGGCCCCTGTACTAAAGACATAATACTTAAAAGAAATTCTAATGAAGATCTGGGCTGGAACAGACATGATTACTGATGTCATTTGGATCTATTTCATTGTTTCATTACAAATTCTGTTTTACTAATTATTCAAAAACAATAAGGTGATAGTTTCAGTGGTATTGAGATAGGATCCCAGTTTTCATCTGTCAAATGTTTTTTCCATTACAAATAAAAAAAATGCTCTAATTTTTACAGATGAATTTAACAGTTCTTCTTGAGTTCAAATTCTAATTTATAGAAAATTGTAGTTTTAACTTAAATTAGGTCAAAAATATGTAAAACTCCTAAATTTTAAATGTATATTGACCTAATTGAAAAGAAATTTCCCTTCATGCAGCTCTCCTAATATATTTGAATTCCTTGCCCTGTTTTTTTATTCTAATTTTTTTTCTGGGCCACCATGAAAACACGTTGCCCTCCTCATGGCCTCCTGGTCCATTGGTTCTAGATCTGCCACTGTTCCTTCCCTTCACTAGACGTGGATATATATTAGTATATTCTGCTGTAAAATTAGTCCTATATCTTGGTTTTTTACTCGAGGATTGAACCTCTGCTGTTTCACAGGAAGCACAGCTTTGAGTGGAAACTGGGTGACTGCCAGAGAGTAAACCAGAGAAACTTATCGGACTGATCCAATCAGCTCTCTGACCAACCAGTCGCCTGGAACGCTGGTTGAACAGAGCATCACTTTGGACGATCCGCTGCACAGGTTTCACAAGCAACCTTCTCCCCACACCACGATCTCTCTCTTGTTGTCTGCGCAATCGCAGCAGTTCTCATCCTCACATGGTGCACCAATCCTTGTATTGTCTGCACGCTCTCACTCGCATTAAATAAACTCCACCTCACAAAGTCTAAAATCCGGGATAATTTATCAGACTCGTGGGCATCCGTGAACAACTATCTATATCAGGGACACTTCCGGAACTTCTGGGAGACTTGGGACGTCTGCATTACATAGTTTGGGGCTCTGAAAACTGTTCGGCCTACTACAGGTTCTACTACTGCAGCAGCCGCACTGACATGTTCAATGCTCGGTTCGCCGATGCCTCCACTAAAACCACCATCATACTTTACATTTTACAAGAGAGCACATCCAGCCAGTCACAGTCAGAGAAACAGGACAACACTGAAAAACTGACAGAAAAAGAACAAAACAACCCCCACAAACTGGAACCCTAACATAATGGATCCAGTTTTGTGTTTAGAGCATGAAATTAGAAAGGCACAGGTGAATAAAGAAAGTGTTGTGGCAGTATTTTTTGACATTGAGAGAGCATATGATATGATGTGGAGGGAAGGGTTATTAATTAAAATTAGAAGAATGGGTATCAATGGTCATATGTTTAGATGGATTAAATACTTTCTAGAAGAAAGACGAATACAAGTGAGGATAGGGAAGGATTATTCTGAAAGTTGGAAAATTGAAAATGGGACACCACAGAGAAGTATAGTAAGTCCGTTATTATTTTCAGTGATAGTTAATGATATGTTTAAAGAAATAGAGGGTGGAATGGGATTCTCATTATTTGAAGATGATGGAGCAATTTGGAAAAGAGGAACAAATTTAGAATTTATTGTAAAGAAACTTCAGGAAGCAATTTCAGTTGTAGAAAAATGGTCAAATAAATGGGGTTTTAAATTTTCA
>NW_015151235.1:216180-217836 GCF_000732505.1 Cyprinodon variegatus | reverse complement strand
AGGGTAGGGATAGCATTTATTATACCACAGTTTCAAATGAAGGTAGGGAAAAGGATTAGTGATTTAGTTTCAGCATATACCTGAGAAATGCTAGCTTTGCTTTTAGCAGTTCAATGGGTGGAAGAGCTAAGACCATTAAAATCTATAATTTGCTCAGATTCCAGTTCGTCATTAGTCAGTTTGCAATATAATCAGTCAGACAGTAGACCAGATATATTAATTGAAATACGACAAACACTTTACAGAATAAATATGATGGGGCTAGTGGTAAATTTTGTTTGGGTTCCGGCACATGACGAGATAAAAGGAAATGAAAAGGCAGACAGGATGGCTAAGAAGAGTACCAATAAGGTAGGGGTAGATAGTAATGTTAGTTTTGGTTTAACAGAAATAAAGGGTATAATTAAACAAAAAGCAAAAGAGAGGTGGCAAAAGTTATGGAATGAAGAAAAGAAAGGAAGGTGGCTTTATAAAATACAAAAGAGAATTGGACCAATGAGAAGATCAGGAAGGAACAGGAGAGAAGAGATTATTATTTCTCGACTTAGAATAGGACACACTGGATTGAATAGATCGTTATTTTTGATAGGGAAACATCAGACAGGGAAATGTGACTGTGGAGAAGATGAGATTGTGGAACATGTCATTTTGAATTGTAGTAAATATTGGATACAGAGAAACAGGTTAATAAGGAAAATTAGTAACATGAAAATGAAACTTGACATTGTCGATTTATTGCAGAAGGAATCAGGAAGCAGAGGATATCGGGTTATATTTGAATTTTTGAAACAGATTAGGTTGTATAATAGGTTATATTATTTTATTTATTTATTTTTTGTCATGTGGTCCACACTCCATACCAGTTGGTGGCAGTAATGCTCACCTGTTTTTTGCCAACCGCCAATAAAACTCAATAAGAAGAAGAAGAAGGAACCCTAAAATTTTTTACCCTATTTATTTCTTAAATGCATCATGCCAATGAGCAGGGGTTTGTCTTAGAGGGTCAACCTTTTTGTGTATTTATTTTTAAATATGGTAGAGCTTGTCCAATTCACTCTATATGCATCTAATTCAACAAAACATTTTATATGATAAAAAACAGCCACATTCAGAACTATTATAAAGAGAGATACACACCCACCCACCCACACACACAAACATATATATATATATTATATATATATATATATATATATATATATATATATTAGGGATGGAACGGTTCACAAAATCCACGGTTCGGTTCGGTTCACGGTTTCGTGGGTACGGTTTTCGGTTCTGTTCGGTATATGTTTATTGTTACACCGAAAAATAAAAAAAATTATTAAAAATTATAAAAATTAATGAAATTTTTTTTTTAATGAAATTTATGAAAAAATCCCCCAAAAAATTAATGAATTGTAATCATTTTTAATGATTCGCGGAAACCATGGATCATTTCCGCATGTTTTGCTGCTTTGAATTTAATCATCTCGCGCATACCCTCTACGATCTCCAAGGGACTCAGAGCGGAGCGGACGGGAGCCACAGTGGAGGCTGTAGGCTTTGCTTTGCACAGGCGGTCTGGAGCACAGCGGGGCGGAGCAGAGCGGAGCATGTGTGTTATTGTGTACAGCTGGGGATGTTAAGGGTCACATTAATTATAGATTAAATAAT
>NW_015151235.1:212239-214102 GCF_000732505.1 Cyprinodon variegatus | reverse complement strand
TATATATATATATATATATATATATATATATATATATATATATATATATATATATAAACACCCTAGCCGCTGCTTCACCGATCTGCCTGGTTATGTTAATAATTGCTTTTGTGATCCAACTGTCTGTCTTGCCTAAATACTGCACCCTTCTGTTCTGATTCATGACATGAAGTTCATATTATTCTAATGTAGTGTATTTAAACAAAGTGTTCAGTTATGTTTGTAATAATTGTCTTGTCTTTAGCATATTTCAGGGCCCAGGTTTTTCTAAAAGGTATGTTTTATACAACATGTATGGGTGTAAGAAAGATGGTTTGTACAGTATATTTACATGGTTGTGTGTAAATGTGGTTATACAAATAATATTTGGTGACGTTCAGGGGGTCCATTGGGGCTGAATGGCAGCCATACTTGACAGACTGACAGTCCCTGGACAAGTAGCTTAACATCTTAATATTACACAATATATACTTTGTGTAATATATGCTCAAGTTTCAAACTGTAATGTATTGCATGAGTTTGTTTTTCCAATTCTTTCAGTTCCATTCTTGCATTAGTTTTATTTATTCAAGGGTTAGAGTGTCTTGGTGCCATAATTAGAGTAAAGAAACTTTTTCAGGTATTTGTCTGTCATTGGCTTTGTCATCAGCTTAGACAAATTGACGCTGTTATGCTCTGGGTTCCTTGCTCAGGAATCAAGAGTGGAGGCAGTGAGATACGGACAAGTAACTTGCAACTTTCTCAGAGCACAACTGCACTGCTGTAACCCATTAGACCATATTCTTTATGTTTTCATATTTCTTATGCATGGAAGCCCTGGAATTGAGAGTTTAGGTGGACAGATAAATTCAAATGAATATCATTTTCTCTTGTATGGAGAGAAGTTTTAATTGATGTGTTACCGTCAGTGTCCAATGAATATATTCTCTGCTCAATTGATAGCATTCCTGCTTTTGCTATCATAATAATTAAACTTTATTGATCTCACATTGGAGAGATTTACCTCTGCATTCAACGCCATTGTGTGGTGCCAGGGGTGCAGTGTGGGGTTAAGGGTTTTGCTCAGAAACCCAGAGTGGAGACCTTGGAAATCGAACCTGATACTTGCAGCCCTCTCAGAACACAAGCACACTGCTCTAACCCACTAGGCCAACACCCCCCTTAATCAACACCGTTATATTACAATTCTGACAAAACACTAAGTGTTTAAAAATTTTCATTTATATTTTAACCTGTTTTCTCATCACTGTGCAAATGTTTAGGGCGATGCACACTTCTGCGACAGGGGAGGTAATTCTTGGCAGGTAGCAATATCTCTGCATTTATCTTTCCATCAAAACTCAATTTTCTGGCATCCATGCACGAGAAATAAGAAAATATCAAGAATATGTTTAGAAGTTCCATTTTCATTCATATTTAAATCGGTTTTCTCATCAGTGTGTGAGAGGGGAGCTAATTCTCTGTATTTGGCATAGCCGTGGTGAGTTTGACGTAGAGGAAAAATTGCAAATCTTGTTTTGGAAAGTAAGCTTGAATGAGCGATGCAAACAGCAACTTTTAAACAGAGTGGCACAAGGAGAAATGGGCTTATGTATTCTCTTTTGCACGCCTTTAATAGGCGTTCCCTTTGGGGAGTTGTATAGGGATGGGCATGTGCATTTTTTTTTAAAGTAGAGAGGGCAGGTTCAAAACATTTGTCAAAAAACCTCCACTATATCGTTAAGATGGGCCTTCACATGTGCTGATTTAAGCAGGAGAACCTTCTGTGCCATGCATAATTTCAAACCATGATGTCTTAGTGTATTACCAACAGTAACCTTGGAAACGGTGCTCCCAGCTCTGTTCAGGTCTTCATATATATAT
>NW_015151235.1:210163-212023 GCF_000732505.1 Cyprinodon variegatus | reverse complement strand
TATATATATATATATAGTGCTTAGAGTGCTTTGGTGTCCTGCCGTTTTTAAATAGAAATCTTATGTTATTTTTTTGTAATGGCTGTCCTCATTATTTGAACAATGCAACCACATAGCAGCTTAATTTTTACTCTGCACCATGTCACCAGAGAACATGAGTGGGCCCTTGATTCCTGTCACCACGGCCCTTTGGAGGACAGCAGAGATAAGGAATGGATCGAGAGACAGTTTGGCACATCAAAGACTCTGGCTGAAGAACATCGACAAATATCTTCAGTTCAGTTAAACCTGCAAATGATTATGACTTTCCTGTACCAAGAGTCAATTGTAGCAAGGACCAGGCTTCGCTCAATGTTCATTAATTATTTTAAGGGCGCAGACCTAAATGAGAACGGATATTATAAAAGAGGGGCGCACTTTGCTGCATCAAAAGTGTCTTTATCGCAACCATCAAATCTGTCTCTGTACGTGACCACGCCTCCCAGCGCAGAGGTTCTGCAATCATCGTTGCGCACCTCAAAAAAATCCTGACTACGCGTCGGACCTGTAGCGGAAGTGCGCAGGCAAAAAGCAGCTTTGATTGGTCCTTAGTATGCCATTTTTAAAACCGAGTAACAACAACAATGAACAATTACGACGAAAGGTTAATCAAGGAGTTGTCACGAGTTCTAGAATTGGTGGGAAACTGCTGAACTTCCCTAGAAATTCCAGACCAACGGTGCAGAAGCATACCAGCAAAACTGGTTCGCGACCAGACCCAAGCGAAATTTGATGTGTGCAGTTGCAGCAGCCTAATCTGCCCTTTAGGATCATTGAGATCCCACAAGGTGAGATCTGGCATGGAGCCTCAGTCCGAGGGAGGTTGACAGTCAATTTTAACTTCTTCCATTTTCTAATGATTGCTCCAACAGTGGACCTTTTTTAACCAAGCTGATTGGCAATTTCCCTGTAGCCCTTTACAGCCTTGTGGAGGTGATGATGGCAAACTACATTACAGCCACAGCTGCCCTGGGGCTCACTGACAAAAGAGAGGCTGCTGTACATTTGCGCCACCAGTCCCTCCGACCACCATCAATAGCCAATTCAGGTGAAGTTTCTTGCTTAAGGACGCAACAACACTGAAAGCTGAAGACAGGGCTTGAACCGACAACCCTTTGGTTGCAGGGCAAACTCTGTTGAATCAGCGTGTTTTACCTAAAGCTCCAACTTGTCTGAATGCTAATGTTTGGTATTGGTTGGATCAGGCTGGATTAGCACGGGGGCTCTGGAAAACAAAGTCTTAAGTTTGTCAAAGGCGTTTTGAGCTTCGGGGGTCCACTGGAAAGTCTTTTTGACTGAAGTTAGAGTTGTGAGAGGTAAAGCTGTCTGACTGTAATTCCTGATGAAGCGACGGTAGAAATTTGCGAAGCCCAGGAATCTCTGCAGCTGTTTACGGTTTTCAGGAACTGGCCAATCCAATCTTTTCTTCGGATGGCTTAACCTGCCCGCCCTCGAGCACAAACCCTAAAATTGTCACTGAAGACTGGTGAAATTAACATTTCTCGGCTTTTGCAAAAAGTTTGTTTTCCAGTAATCTCTGTAGGACCAGGCGAACATGTTTCTTATGCTCGGAGAGATCTTTAGAGTAAATTAGGATGTCATCAATGTAAACGAAGACAAAAACGTTCAAAAAGTCTCTGAGGACATCATTGACCAGGGCTTGGAAACATGCTGGAGCGTTAGTGAGACCAAAAGGCATGACTAAATATTCAAACTGACCTAAAGGAGTTTTGAAGGCAGTCTTCCATTCGTCACCTTCTCTAATCCTGAGAAGGTGATAAGCGTTCCTTAAATCGAGTTTAGTGAAGACAGTGGCCCCTT
>NW_015151235.1:208076-209102 GCF_000732505.1 Cyprinodon variegatus | reverse complement strand
TTCTGACACGTCTTAGTCTTTCCTCTGGCCTTGTATGTCCAACCTGCATTGGTTCAGCTTCCGTTTCTACTGCATGAGAGACCTGAACAGGCATAGAAAGTGACTGGGTCTTAGACCATGGCTTGGAGAAGGGTTCTGTGGGACCAGAAGAAAAAGTAGCATTATTAGAAGCAGGGGTTGACACAGAAGAACTTTGATTTCTTCGTCTAGAATGGTTTCTAGCACAGATTCTGTTATCCAACCTAATGGTTAGGCGGATTAATTCATCTAGAGTTTCTGGTTCGTCGAGGGTTGCAAGTTCATCCTTGATATTTACATTTAAAGCGTTGAAAAATGCACTTGTAAGAGCCCGTTGATTCCATCCGGAAGCAGCGGCTTTAACCCGGAAGTTGATGGAGAAATCAGCAACTGAGGAATTTCCCTGTTTAAGACTTAACAGAGCACGAGAATCAATAGTCTGGTCGGAATCATGGTTAAACACTTGGGAAAACTCTGAAACAAAATCAGAAAAATTATCGCTGATACTGTCTTCGGAGGCAAACCTGGCCTGAGCCCACTCAAGGGCTTTTCCTGTTAGGTGGGACAGAATAAATGTTATTTTTGTTTCGTCCGTAGGAAAACTTCCAGGAGAATTCTAAAAAATGAGTCTGCATTGGAACAAAAATCCTTTACAATCCTTCATATTACCTGAAAACTTTTCAGGGAGACTAGGGCGAAACTCAGGGGATGACGTCACCACCGGTGACCTCGGAGGCGGAACTGGACCCGGAAATGGTTGTGCTGCTGGTGTGGCATTAGCACTACTCATGTTGTTAGCATACCTTTGAAGCATTTGGTTATGGTAATTGACCATGTTGTATAACTCACGGAGGGTTTGAGTCTGTCCTTGGATTTGAGCATCCTGCTCTTCCAGTCTACGGTGGAGGTGATCTGCGGGGCCTTGTGTTTGGCCGCAGTGTTCTGTCATGATTGGTTCTCAGAGAAGCCCAATATGCAGAACACCACGGAAACAGATGGAAAGTTTTA
>NW_015151235.1:204651-206253 GCF_000732505.1 Cyprinodon variegatus | reverse complement strand
AGGAGGATCCACGGCGCACTCTGCTGGAGACGGATGGTACCGCTCCAGATCCCAACAGCTAAGGTTTCACCTCAAATGAGTTGTGCAGAAACAAGTATCTATACATTTCAAGAAAGTGGTTTAGTGTTGTAAAAATAAACATGGGCCAAACGTCCACCATATGAGATTGTGGAATTCAGGGTAAAGATGATTATCGATGATTACTTATAAACAAGCTTTATGGACTAATAATTTACCAATTTTTCAGATCAATATAAATAATATTTTTGTTAAAAATATATTAACAGTATTGAAAGTCATAAACAATATTTAAACTGGATGTCCTCAATGGAAAAGGGCTGAATAAACAAGGTTCACAGCAGCATCACTTGCAACTGATGAGATTAAATGTCATAAGCTGCTTATGTTGAGAATAGTAACGATAAGAAGTGGAGCAGTCAGAGCGGTACAGACAGGGCGTAAAGGCTGGAAAAGCAGAAGCTGGTTTTATACTGCTCCAGAAGCTTTTTGCTCCCATCTTTGAGGTTTATTCATCTCATTTCAAACTTCAAATAAGTAAGTCTTTAAATTGCCTTCATTGTCTTTTCATGTGATTTATTTATGCAAGGGGATAATAAGTATTGGTACTAAAAGCACTCTGTCCTATCAGCTGGAAAGGTAGAGTTTTTAGTGTTTAACTGACTGTTTTTAATTTATTTTCGATAAAAAAAAATCATCTTGTGTAATGAATTGCATTTGGCTAGTGGGGATGTACTGTAACTGTTTGAGAGTATAATCTATTCTGGTGGTCAATGTGGAATGTCTTATAATAAAAGGGTAATTATGACTACTTGATTCTAAACAGGTTTGAAACTTTTAGATGTAGTTTAACGATTTGAGGAATACACATATAATAGAACTTTTAGCCTAACACATAATGCATCCAATAACTCTTAAAAGATACACACACTGTTTTTTTGTGACAAAGTACCAGTGCTTGTCTTTAACATACTAATTTAGAACAGATGATAATGCAAAAGGTTTGTTTTTGCTGTGATTCATTCTACAGTTAAAGTGACTGTTGGATTTAAGAATGAGCAGAAGGGGGAGGAGACGGAGCAGCAGGAGGAGGAAAAGCTCCAGCAGCAGCAAACGTGAGTTTGGGCTGTTCTTGAAGGCATTGGGACTGTAAGCTTAATCCTGTGCTTAACTAGCTCACGTTTAGTGTCCACCTGCATTTTTTTTAATCAGCGGAACAGTCCCGTACCTGGACTTCTTTCATCTTGTAAAGAAGCAAAATATGGTGTAATGACTTGTGTAATTGACTTGTGGTGAATATCAGCACAACCTGCTCTGGAATGGGCTGGTAGTTTGTATAAAATAACTGCAGCTCCACTCATTCATTTATGTTTTTTCCTGATCTGATCCCACAATACTGTGGAAAACATGGAGGTTTCAATTCAATTCAATTCAGTTTATCTATATAGCGCCAAATTCACAACACATGTCATCTCAAGGCACTTTACAGTTCACCAGATCATACAGTCAAATTGACCAGTTGATTGCATTGACTCATTGATTCTTCAGCAATCCCTCACACTAAGCATGCTTGTGGGACAATTG
>NW_015151235.1:197482-204641 GCF_000732505.1 Cyprinodon variegatus | reverse complement strand
GCACCAATTCACAACACGTCATCTCAAGGCACTTTACAGTTCACCAGATCATCCAGTTAAATGGATTCAAAGTTTTCTATTCCAGGAAAACTAGCTGATTGCATCGACTCATTGACTCTCAGCAATCTCCTGAACCAAGCATGCTTGTAGCGACAGTGGAGAGGAAAAACTCCCTTTTAACAGGAAGAAACCTCCAGCAGAACCAGGCTCAGTGTGAGCGGCCATCTGCTGAGGCCGACTGGGGTTCGAGGAGACAGAAGCAGAGACACAAAAAGCAGCTGTAGGTTTCATAAAGTAGTTGTTTTTGTGCAGATTTTGACATAGACAGCATACGATGATCCAAGCCATCTAATTCCAAATAGTGAATTATAGTGAATTGCAAAGTTTCTTAATGTAACATATTGGGACATTAATGAAATGTTGTCCTCCGCACTCCCAAATCCAAACTTTTAAATCCACTAAATGTACCTTTAGTTTACGGTATATATCAATTCTTTAGTGAAAGACATTCTACCTTGTCAGAGATTGGTTTTCTTTCAAAATTTTTTCAATGTTTGGTAATTTTATAATATGAGAAACTATACACATACTTAAATCATTTACAATAATATTATTATGGATTTGAGCAGCTATTCTGCAATAAATTGTATAAAAAACATGTTGAATAGCATTAGAAGAGACATCTTCAAAGGGACAAATGGTTTACCTGCAGATAAATATATTTATTGAATGTAAGAGAAGGAAGCTATCTCCTAATTAGTTAACACACATTTGTTCCATATTACTACAATTTAGTCCATGCTTAAATTTTTGATTTAGACAAGGTTGTAATACAAGTAATCAAATGATAATGTTAGACAAAAAAAAGATGGTACTTTTGATTTAGTCGTTTTTGGCAGCACATTTATGAGCAATCACCACCAACCAGTTAACTATATTTAACAAAGTGAGTTTTTCCAGCACTTTCCAACAAGTTGTTTCATAATTTTTTTTGAAAATGTCTGTTTTGAAGTTGAATTTCTAAACTGCGGGTTATAGGTGTGCATAGACTTTCAATGAGCTGGGGCCACCAGTGATTTTGCCTCAATCCACATTGAGTATTTAGTTCACGTTTGCACCAAACTGAGGTGAAAGAAAAAAAATTCTCATTGACCTTTTTTATATGCTAAGTGTTTAAACCTTGTTTGAATATAAATGCCTGCTAAGTTGACATTTCTCCATGTTCTGGTTGTTTTTCCAATATTATGATTAAAGAAACCATTTTTGTTTTTTTTTATTTCAGAAAGTTCTTCTGCATTTGTCTTTGAAAACCAGAACAATTGTGTCCCTGTCAGCTATGAAAAACACGCAACTGAAAAGCATGAAGAAAATAGTCTTCAAAAGAAAAACGTTCTGTCTGGATTTGAAGAGAAAATTTGTCATCATGTGCCTCCCATCGAAAAAACATTTAAACAACATTTCAACATGGCTGAATTTCAGGAACAAAGGAGCGGATACAGCAAAACTACAGAGGTGGAAGAAAAAAGGGTGAAGATAGTAACGTCAGTGTCTGTCAGTGATATGGAAAAGCCCTCCCAAAAGGTCAAATTAGAGCAGTCACATGAGGGCCTATCTGGAAATCCAACCAACTCATCTCCACTAAAAACAGACATCTTCAATGTTGACTATCCCGGGTCACATGTGAAAGTTGAAATCCAAGAAATTCTACAAGGGAATCCATATAGCATCAAAACCACATGTGTTTTTATGAATGAAAATAAAGGTGGTGAGATGACTATCACGCGGGAATGTGAGGAAACACAGATGCCTGACCTTCAACAATTGCCGCAGCTACCAAACGATGTGATCAGTCACAACAGGCATCATGAAATAAATTACACATTTAGGTTTTGCAGCATAAGTGAACAAACAAAGTATCAGAGTGATCTGAGATCTGTCTGTTTATCAAACAAAGCTGGTGATCCAAGGTACTGTCATTGTTGCAGTGCTAAACATTTAAGGGATCCATCATTGTTGCTAGACATTGATCCTAAGGAGAAGATGAAAGGTACTTTCAGACAAGATCAGTTCAACCAATTTTCAGCACCACAGATCTTTGCAGAGAATAAATATAACACTTCAGAGGACCTGACAAATGATCTGGCTTCCTTAAGGATAGAAGGAACCGCAGAATCTGTATCCCCGATATCTGTACAGGAGAAGGAATATGAAGATTTAGCCTTTGATCAGTTCTCAGAATCTGATAACTATGAGCCCATGTTCATGAGACCCTCCGTGTCTACCAACAGGTCAAGCTTTGTAAAAGATTTTATCTACTGCCAAAAGAGAAAGTCTTGGATAAGAAACAACAGCATCGCTACAGTGGAGCATAAAGACTATTTGTTGTTGAAAAAAAGACGGCAGACATTTCCTGGGACGTCACTCACTCCAGAACTGATTCACAAGGATTTTATGCTGCCGTACAACAAATCGGTTTCATCTGTCCTTATGTGCTTACTTCCTTTTCAAATTGAAAAGCTGGGTAAAAACAAGCAGTTAGATGAGAGTTTTCCTACTTATATGAGAAGAAGTGATGCTTCTTCAAATAGTGGACAGAGCACTAAAGCCCTTTCAGAGAGTTCAGAAATTCAATACACAAGTGTGGGGATAGACAAAGACATGAACCCGGAGCTTCATGTGGAAGAGATTATTCAAGGAGCCCTTGCTATACAAGTCATTCCTCCATCTTGCAGTGGCTCTGAGGAACAAATCCTCCAGATAGATCCTGCAGTAATTGCCAATGACATAGATGATAAATATTTTACAGAAAGAGATTCTGATTCACAGCGTAGTAAGTCCCCAGTGGCAACAGCACCTGCTGATGCTCTTCACTACAATTTTATTCAGAACAATTTGAAAGGCAGTTCTTTTAGGAGTTGTTTGCAAAAGGCTGTTGTTTCAGAATATCTCTGCATATCAGAGGAGACTGAAATGAATGTCTTAAAAACACACGCTTCCACTGAAATCAAGCCCAACCCAAGTGAACAGCCAACTAGCAGCGCTTCACATCTACTTGTGGCTGATGAAATGAACAATAACGATGGGCCTCAACAAAGAAATCAGGAAGACTCTAACAAAGCAGCAGACAGTTCATTAAGTTCTCTCAAACCATCTAGAGAAAACACAAAAGAGCTGCCTGTTGCAGTTGGCAAAACAGAGAAACTCACTGCATACAAGTGTAAGTTGCTTTGTTGAATTTCTGTTTGAATAAATCATCTGAAACTAATCAAAATGAAACAATCATGGTGTGATCTATTATGACTACTTTCAGCTAACTCTGACGCTCGAGAAAATTTAAAGCCTGCACCTCACAAAGACAGAGACGGCACAGACCCCTGGGCTAGGAAGAGAAAGCTCTTCAAGGACAGCAGGCAGTGGAGTTCTGCAGGTGGAAGTTCAATTACCAGTGATATTACAGAGGAATCAGGTAACCGTTATTAAAAACTAGTTGCTTTAATCGTACTGAAATCTGATGAGTCTCTCATCAGATTTCAACTAGAAAAGCAGTTCAACCTTTGAGGTCTCAAATGGAGAAGTTAGAGAGCTGAGCTAAAAAGTCACACTTTCAATTTAAAGGATATTCATAAGCCCCATTTACACTCCCCTCTGAAAACTGATCCATGCAGTGTTCAGATCGTGCCGAGCTTGGTTCCTTACAACCATTTACACACCACACTAGAATGGGTCCTTACCTCCCAGTGACGATCTACGGTACTGCTGCTCTCTATAGGGAATAAAGCAAATCAACATGGTGGCCCCTGTAACATTCAGGAAGTTTGGTTATAATTGTGAAATGTCGTGTGTGATCACAGCAGTCAGGCAAAGAAGGCAGCCTTCGGTGAATTTACTTGAAGGAGTCGGCTGTTGGGTAGTGGATACGACAAACATAGTCTTATCAGCGCTTACAGGCGCAGGAAGCTATGACAGACTTTGAGGTTCATCACACTGCTAAGTAGAATCATCTCTTGAAATTGTGTGGCAAGGTGGGGAAGCTAGTATTTTTATGAATGTTGCAATGAAGATGATGCGGTCTACTCGTGCACTCTTTGTTATCTGAGAACCATGCCAAAATTTAATCATGGCGAGCCCTACTGATGAACAAGTACCAGTTTAGCACGGTTCGGTTGTGTCTGGCACGGTCCACTTCAATTTTGCATGCCATTTACACTCAACAGTTATCTCGGTTACCAAAAGGGTAACCGAGATAACTGTTTCAGAAAGGTAGTCTAAATGGGGCTATTAACAAGGAAAAGAGACTTAAAGGTGCTATAGGAGATCTTGGAAAAACTTTTCCAGCAAGCTATATTTTTGAACATACACAACCATGCCTCTTCCTTCAGACGACCCCCCGAAACCACACCTTCAAAACACATGAACGCGCATGATTTCTAAACTGGCAGGGAGACAGGCAGCACTGATGATGCAGAGTACTATGATCACTCCTCTGAACCTCTGAAACAGTTTATTAGCGCCTAAATTGACTTAAAATGCCAAAATCTGACGGCAAAACATGTTTGCTTTTATTATCCTGGTGCCTGGAGTTTGGATTACGTACATGAAAAACGCCTTCCACCCTCCGCCGCAAGCCGCAGGGAGGCGACCGGGCCAGAGGCTACTGTTGAATGGGAATCCTAGCGACATCGACAATGTACAGGGATCTGAGCAGCTCTGACAGAAATTATATCTGAAGGCAGGATGGTAATCTGGATCAACTGACTGTACTGACCATGTTTTTCAGGTGGATTTTCTCACGTCAAAATAGAATAGATTCAAACTACTTTTTACCCACTGATCACAGCAAATATATCTGCCATTATTACAAGCAAAGAAAGGATAGGGTAGCTCTGCCCAACGAGCATCAGAACCAGTTTTTCCACCGCGCAGCCAGAGCAGCAAAGATAGGGTGACCAGACGTCCTCTTTTTCCCAGACATGTCCTACCTTTCAGACCTAAAAAAAATGTCCGGGGGGAATTTCAAAATTGTCCGGAATTTTGGTTGACTACAGTGCAGTACATAGTCAAAATAGGAAGCCAGAGGGGGGACGGAGCGAACAAACCTGACCTGGTAACGCCTCCCCTGCCTGCCTTACCGGTCCCCAGCCCCCCTCCTCTGGCTGAAGACGAGCGGCTCAGGGTTCTGTGCTGAGGTCTGGTCCAGTCAGCGGCCCAGCAGTCGACACTCCCCCCAGCCCCCCAAAACAAAGTTTCCTCTTTTTCTGAAACCTAAATCTGGTCACCCAAGCAAAGATGCTTCAGCCCTGCATCAGAATTAACTTGTACAAGCATAAAAAAAGAAGCAGCAGTTTTTGCTACTCTTGCCGCTTTAGGTGTGAACGTAGCATTACAGTGGCTAGCTTCCAGCCATGGCGTCCTGCACGAGCGTTGGGGGGTCGATTAGTTAATGTGTCAGGGTATGCCCACAGCGGGGAGGAGCAAGCAGACAACCACGAGTGACGTGTCAGGAACCAATCGTGTGCAACGGACCGTGTTTTTTGATTGGTTGGGGTTATTCATTGATTTCTCACTGTAGCGGGGACCATTTATTTCAGGTTCACTTCCAGACCATCTATTTCACTGCTTGCTAAGCAACTCTGGGGAGATCTTTAAGCCACATGGTAAAAAAATGCGTAAGAAAAAATCTCTTACCGCACCTTTACCTGGGAAGGGATTTCTTGCAGCGTGTACTTTAGGCTAAAATATTTTCCTGTGTAGTGTCTAATCTTTATTAAACAAATGCTGCAATACGAGGGACCTAAAGAGACATTCCTGACCTCTGCACCTGAGGTCTTGTAAAAGCTGGAAGTCCCTAATTCGAACTCTTAATTGTCTAAATAACCTAAGACTGTCAGGGGCTCAGAATATAGAACTCAGAATTTAGAAAAGAGAAACAGTGGTTATGACTTAGAGACTTTAGGAAGATTTTATTTTGTCATTTTGTACACACAAGTGTGAACAAAAAATACATTTTGTTAGGTACAGCTCTCTTGGCTATTATATATATATTTTTAAAGTGCAGCCTTGATAAGGTAAGCAGCGGTGATAAAAACATTGTGATGAAAAACAGTGATGAAAACATATTACTGTATAGTTACAGTTCTAACATTCAGGTTTTAGTTTTTTATCAGTAATTAATTGGTAATTAATTAATTAGTAATAAATTAGCAACTAATGAGTAATTCAAAGGTGTTTATTTAATAAGTGTGCGGCTGCACTGGAAACTCGGCAGAAGTAGACTGGCGCATCCTATTCTGCTGCCATGTGTATTTTAATTCGGCTGATGGCTCTGCAGCTTTTGCTTTATCACAGCTATACCTACTGTGTGTCCCAGATTCACTATAGTACTGCATCATGATTGGACAAACCATTCAGGGTCGTTCTTGAACAGTTGAAGCAGAAGCAGGATAAGTAGGATTCTTGTGTGTTTTTGAATGCAAATACTGTAAGAATTTAGCTTGCAAGCAAGGTAACCCAAGAGTTGGAATTGCAAGTTGGGGCATATGATCAGGCCATACCAGACGTCTGCACTCATGCTGGCTGTTACTGGCAACTAACGCAGTACTGGCAGTTCTTTCTTATTTATGTGGCATTTGGTCAGTCAATCTGCCTACTGTTTAAGTTTTTTTTTTAGCTCAGTGCTTCTATAATCTCTATTGGAACTGTTTAGCTTGCGTGTAAAATGTATGTATAGGAGGAATGGCTTTCAGCTCGTTTGGGGGGAGCTAGAGGCTTTGTTTATGATTTTTCAAACCCAGTGAGAGAAAATAAATCTTCCTGAGAGATGTTTAAAGATTAAAAAAACAAAACAATTTATAACCTAGGCCCTCTTAACCATGTTGAATTAGTTGGCCATCTAATTTTTTTTTGTTTCTGATAAGCATTTAACTATTAAATGTATTTTCAGAAACTCAACATTCATATCCTATAGGTGTCATGATGGGTTCTAGAGTTAAGCCCAAAATGCAGAACACACACGGAGGGACTGGGTAAAAGTTCAAAAGAGTTTATTGAAGCACAACATAAAGATGAAACTGGAACTGGTTCAGGCAGAGGAGCAGGTTCACTGGAGATTGTAGGTTAGCAGAGTTCATGAGCAAGCTAAGCATCTAGCTTCATACTAGCT
>NW_015151235.1:191431-197237 GCF_000732505.1 Cyprinodon variegatus | reverse complement strand
GCAGCTCTTCCTGAGCTTCAGACCAGAGACAGGTTTCCTGTGAGGCACAGACAAAGGAGAGATTAGAATCTGAATCTCACACTAGAGACAACCAAGATTCAATCTGTAACAGAGATTCTGGAAGCTAACCAACTAAGATCAACACTGCGGCGTGGAAGCAAGGTCAGGCAGGAGCTTATAAAAGAGAGGTCTTCTGATGAGAGGGTTAGCAAGAGGTGTGCAGGAAGATTCCAGCCCTAGGGGAAAAATACACAGAACAGAAGAGGATCCTCGGCGCCCTCTGGTGGGCAAGCCTGAGGATCCCAACAATAGGCCTTGTGTGCTGCATAAATTGTTGATATTTTCTAAATCTTTCTCTAGTATCAGAGGACACACTTTCAACAAATGTGATAATTCAACATAATGAAGACAGGGGCTTTTACACCGAGACATTCCAGTCTTCAGCATGGATTTACCAAGGGGACGACATAGGCTCAGGCACCCTCTGTACCAGCCTTTCAGTTAGAACACGAGCTGTCTCAAGTAAGATAATAGTGTAACTGTACAGGAAAACCAGCACTTCCTTCTTTATATTTAAAAAATAAATTTCTGGCTTGCTTTTCCTAAAAATGTTTACATCTCTTTCCAGTTCGAGAGAGGACTGTTCAAATATGCAAAGGGACAGGGGAATACCCCTGGGGCTTTCGAATACAGTTTTCCAAACCAATTGTTGTGACGGAAGTTGACACAAGTAAGTGAGGCCATAATTCTAATTAACTTGTATTTTTGTTTAAAATTTCCTCAGTCAACAGAATGATTCATAGAGGGGCATTATGTAAAATGCAAACTATAACTTTGTCAGATATGGGGTATGTTTATCTAGCTTGTATTTCCTTTGCTTACAAATGGACGCAAGCTTTCTTGTGTTTTGAGATAATTAATTACTTCAGTGTCATTGCACTAGGTTTCGATTTAAATTATTTATTTTCAGGTTTTCAGTTGTGTAGAGACTGTCAGGTTGAGTGGAGGTTTGAAGAGGACCCAAATGCAGAGAAGGAACCTGAGGTGGTTTCTTGCAAGATTAATATCCAAAGGGGCAACAGAAGCAAAAGTCTACAAACAAAATATTGAAGTCAATGGAAAACTCACATTAAGGGCAAAGAAATGACAATCAGTGACTTAGCAGGAGGTGTATAAATGGGAGAATGAACAAAGATCAGGCTTCATCAGCAGATTGGGAGGTGTGGAGAGAAGGATAGAAATGCGAGCTAGGAGAAGGAGACTGACACAAGAGGCCAATAGTGCGTAAACAAGAAATACAAAAGAGCTCAAATGCAACAAAAAAAACAACTAGAATAACACAAAATGTAAATAAAACCAAAGAAAACTCAAAAAATAAACTTATACAGGGCCAACACAATGACAGAGATCTTAGACAAGAAGGCTAATTGTATTTATATGAAAGTAACAACTAACTAACTAACTAACTAACTAACTAACTAACTAACTAACTAACTAACTAACTAACTAACTAACTAACTAACAACTAACGGTTTAGGTACCACATCTGCTCGGGTGATCAGATCTGCTTGGGGCCTTTTTATGACGTCATTATACAGCAACTCCACACAGACAAACTGTAGTGCACCAGTTTCTTAAGAATCAGATCTCTTTTGGAGGTTCGACTTATCGTTACCTATTTTTGCTATTATGTTACATTTCATTGGCGATTTAAAGTAGCCGAAAGTGGAAAACAATCATTGTCAGTCTTGAGGGAAAGTACTTCCTTCTTTGATATTTACCAAGAGGAAAAAAAATTCTCAGCATATTTTTATTCTTTTTATTAAGATTTTAAGGGATGGGGAAGACAAATGGAACATCTTACAAATGACTTTCTTAGAAATTTTAGACAAAGAGAACAACAGTAAGTCTACTAGTAAAAAAAAATGGTTGTTGTTGACACAACGTTAAAAGTAGTGTAGCTTAATATGGCTAACTGACCGAGCTAAAATAGGCTAACCTTTTAGCTATTGAGCACGCTACCCAGCTCTCCCCTTTGATCTTGGAGTTACTTTGTACACTATAAACATATTTTTTTGCAGTTTTATTATCAATCAAGTAAAACCTCATTGGTCATTAGACATGCTAACATTACAGATGCTCCATACGCTGCATGATGTTATTGTCGTTGTCTGGGCAACCACAATGTTTTACATCATGTGGCAACAATCAGCCAAACATGTAGTGTAACGTCACTGGCATGCTCAGGGCCCGAGCAGATCTGGCAACTACACCAATCATTTAATTTAAAGGCTGCGTAAATATCCGTGTGACTAGTTCTATTTTTCTTTGTAGTGTGATTCATGGCATTTCTTTACTTTCAGATGGAGCAGCTGAGGAAGCAGGGCTAATGGTGGGCGACTATGTCCTTGCTGTTAATGGAATTGATGTGACCAGCATCCCTCATTCTGAGGCAGCTAATTTAGCACGCCAAGGTATGATATGATGTCCAGTTATTAAGTAATAACCAGTATAAACATAATATACATTTATTCCTAATTTATCTCTGTTGTCATTGATCATTGCATGCTAGATTTATCCATATGTGAGGACATACAGCAGAGTAGTTGAAGTATCAAGCTTTAATATTAACAAACATACCCCGTTTTGAATATGGTTTGTATTTTGGAATAAATGTTCTATATTTACAGTGTTCTACTTGATCAGGATCAGTTTGGGGGAAACATTAATTAGGTGATAACAGTGTTAGTTCAGTATTACAACCCATCCAATTGAAGCAACTTTTCATCAGAGTTTGGTAAATGTGGGTTCAGAAAGTGAAAACCCTTCCATGTTGCCCTTATCCTGTTTACCTGAGGCAACTTTAACCTAGTGGACTCAAATGTAAAATTATGATACAAAGTTAGATGTTGAACTGACAAATGCTGCATAATTAAAGAGTAGATTTAGGAAGATAAAGAAAATGGATCCCTATGTTTGCCCTGCGATGGGCTGGCGACCTATCCAGGGTGTACCCCGCCTAGCCCGTAGACAGCTGGAGACAGGCACCAGCACCCCTCGCGACCCCCATGGGGATACAGAGAGACAGAAAATGGATGGATGGATGGTTCCTATGTCCTCCTGCAGTCCAAGCCCATTGCAGCATAAGTAAAGCTCAGTATAACCTGAGCCACTTCAAGTATAGGCTTTATCAAAAAGGAAAGATTTACGCCTACCCTTAAAGGTAGACAGGGTGTCTGCCTCATGGACTAAAACTGGTAGTCTGTTCCACAGGAGAGGGGCCCAAAAGATCTATCTCCCATTCTACTTTTGAAAATTCTGGGAACCACTATTAGAGACAAACCTCTTCTGTTAGCATTTAAAAAAAAGTAAAAACAAACAAAAAAAACAAACAAACCACTGGACTTTGACTAAGAGCTCATCATCCATAAGTGAAGATGACAGCTGGAGGTGGGACAATGGTGGAGGCTTCTCCAACGTTTAGGTTACCTAGGGTAAGTGGTGTCAGTCAAAGGCTTCCTGACACTACTTCCCGTGTGATTGTGTCTGCAAGGCCAAATCAGGAGGAGGCTTAGAGAAGAGGTATGCCTTCGCCCAACTTCTCAAAACACATTTTCCTTCATGCAAGGAGAAAATCAGTGTGAGGGCAAAGATGCTTTAGAGAGTGCAACCGTTAGCAGTGTGGATAGAAAATTGTGTCCCCGGTTAGATCCCGACCACGATCCCAAGGGCAAGTGGGAGGAGCTGGTGTGCACGGAGAGAGATTTTCTCCTCTCAAAGCGGCAGTTTCTCACGCATGTGTGATTTTGTTGTGCAGTCGTAAACCATGCACAGAAGTAGTTTAACAATCATGCGAGTGTCGTTTTGAAATAATTGTGATGCCATACTGAGTGTTCGTGGAAAAACAGACTGAGACCAACAATATCACACTAAAAAATTCCTCAAATTAAGTGTATTTACCCTTAATTGACATAGGTAAATAAGATGAATTGCCAAAGGAATGAGTATATTTACTCTTAAATGAGATAATTAGATAATATACTCTTGAAATGAGACAATGCAATTGCTTTTTCTTAAGGTGAATATAAATTGTATTGATGTTATGAGATGAGCCGAGGCTTCGAGGCGCGTGTTGAGTTATAGAGGGGGCGTTTCCGCGAAGCTTGTGTCGAGGCGTGATTAATTTAGAGGAGGGGCCAAAATTGATGGCGTCCGAGGTCTCGCTACCGTCATGGCACGTGACCACTTCGGGGCCACTTCAGACAGCTCAAGAATTTTGACAGGCATTTAAACAGCCTCAGTATTCAGTCAAGATGATGGAGTTTGGAGGAGAGTTGCCGTCAGCTGGATAATGTTTGGATAGATTATAAGAATAGATTGGTTGGAAAAACAACCAGTCTAGTTTCTTAAAACTATTTTGGTGAGAATAAAAAATCTGAGCAGACTCTCCAGAGGTTGATGGTTCAAGACCAGCCCTTGATTTTTGAAAATTACGATTATACTTAATTATTTTGGCTAATGAGACTAATACGCATTGGTTTGCCCTAGTGAAAATATAGATTGGGTAAAAACACTGCCAAATTAGGTCGGTTTAGCCAAAAGATTGGTTGAACACAACTTCCAACCCCATTAACACCAAAAATTGTGGCAAAACTATAATGTTTGAATAAAAATAACTAACACCTTTCATTTTGCTCATCATTGCCCAATTTTCACAAACACTTTCACTGTCTGCTTGAGTTTATTTCACTAAAATGGCAGAACGACAGTGCACCTTAAATGATTATTCTACACTTAAAAATATGTACAAAGCATTTTATTATACACACAAACGATTAACTATTTCAAAAGAACTTAAAAGGGGGGGGGGACAATTGCAAAAAAATCCCAGATTTTATTACTAACTTTAATTGTGTGCTACACCAGCAGGTGGCAACATGTTTACGTGGAGCCTCATGAACTGTGGGGATCGTTGAAGCAATTTGGCCAAACGGTTTAATGCCTCATGAGGCTTCATCTCGAAATCACTAATAAATTGTCTTGTTCCATTGGCAAAATGTCTTATTTATTAATTCAATTCAGTTTATATAGCGCCAATTCACAACACATGTCATCTCAAGGCACTTTACAGTTCACCAGATCATCCAGTCAGATTGATTCAAAGTTTTCTATCTAAGGAAAACCAGCTGATTGCATTGACTCATTGACTCGACAGCAATCCCTCACACTAAGCATGCTGGTAGCAACAGTGGAGAGGAAAAACTTCCTTTTAACAGGAAGAAACCTCCAGCAGAACCAGGCTCTGTGTGAGCGGCTATCTGCTGAGGCTGACTGGGGTTCAAGCAGCTGCAAAAGGCGGCCCCATCCAGAAAACACACAGCCAGACAGACGAGCTCCTAGCCAGCTCCCATGTGAGAGGACGAAGAGAGCACATCCAGCCAGTCACAGTCAGGGAAACAGGACTACACTGGAAAACAGGCCGATCTCCAATATCTATAAACAAGAGTGTTGATGGCAGCAGCACAGCTGATATTTCTCTCCAGGATGGAGTCACAGCCAAACAGGAACAGACGAGGCAAAGCTACTATGAGAAAAGGCACAGAGAGCAGAACATTAGAGATTGAACTAACAGATTCTGCAGAGTGGGAGAATAGAGATATTGTAGAATGAAGCAGAATGATGAAATGGGGGTCCCTATGTCCTTAGACTGTCCTCCAGCAGTCTAAACCTATAGCAGCATATCTATAAAGATCGCTCGGGATAACCTGAGTTTTAAGCCTAGCCTTAAAAGTAGACAGGGTGTCTG
>NW_015151235.1:180363-191409 GCF_000732505.1 Cyprinodon variegatus | reverse complement strand
CAACACATGTCATCTCAAGGTACTTTGCAGTTCCCCAGATCATACAGTCAAATTGATTCAAAATCATCTCTATAAGGAAAACCAGTTGATTGCATTGACTCAAATGCAATCCCTCACACTAACCTCACACATAGGAGAGATATGATCTCTCTTTTTCATTTTCATCAGAACTCTGGCTGCAGCATTTTGGATCAGCTGAAGGCTTTTAACTACAGCTTGTGGACTTCCTGATAGTAAAGAATTACAATAGTCCAGCCTTGAAGTAACAAATGCATGGACTAGTTTCTCAGCATCATCCCTGGACAGGAGATTTCTCATTTTTGCAATATTCCACAGTTGAAAGAAGGAGAAGTGGGGATTTAAATGACAGGTCCTGATCAAAAACATCACCAAGATTTTTTACTTTATTATCTGAAATCCGTTTAATCCCATCCAAATGAAGTGACTAACTAAGACTCTGGTCCAAAGCCTATAACTTCTGTTTTGTCTGCATTCAGAAGGAGAAAGTTAAGAGTCATCCAGGTTTTTATGTCTTCAAGACATGCCTGTAATCTATGTAATGGGTTAGCTTCATCTGGATTATAGACACTTATAGCTAACTATAGCTATAGCTAATCTTTCAGACTTCAGCTTTGTCCAGTTCCCTTCACTCTTGTTCAAGTCTTTCTATAAAAATATTATGATTGATTTGATTAAAGTTAGCACTGAGACAGACTACGTTTTTCTTTTTAGTGCTGGGGGAGAACAGCTGAGTAAGTGCTCATGGCAGAGGTGGGGACTCGAGTTTGTGACTCGTACTCGAGTCACACTTAAGTCGCATATTTAATGACTTCAGACTCAACCTAGACTCGCGATTTCCGACTTGTGAACAATATTCTATTTTTTAAGTGTTTTTTGTTTTACTAACTTGACTGATCGCCGCTCGCCTTACCCGCACACAGCAGAGGTTAAAAAAAAAAAAATGGCAGAGGGGCTGTCAAACAGTCATGTAGCACTAACGTCGCAGATGCAACGCTACGTGACATATAAGCATGTATTTTTCACTTGCCAGTTCAAGATAATGATCATTCCATAGATATAATAGCAACCTTTAAGCTATACCGTCTCAGTGAAGGAGATGAAAACACAAGGAGAAACAAGCAAGCATGCAAATTATTGAACTTATTTTTATTAATCATGTGATTAGAATTTATTGTGCGATTAATTCAATATTGCAACAGGCCTACTCTAGACTTGAGACTTGACTTGGACTTGAGCTCTCAAGACTTGAGACTTGACTTGGACTTGCAAAAAATGACTTGTGAACATGTCTGGCTCATGGAAAACAAACTGAGACCAACAACAGTAGATATGCAGTGCAATCGTGAAGAGTACTGTAGTTTAAATGACAGCCTTGTAATCTTGAAATATTTTATGTACACTAAAGTTAAAGCCAAAAATCTAAAAGGAATTAGCAAATTATGATTGTTTGAAAAAAGCTGAAAACAAAAACAAGTTAAACTGTACTTTAAGTCATATCACATATACTAATTATATATGATATATATGCCCCACCACACACTAGATTTGTGCAGATTTGATAAAGTGGACCAAGCATTTAAAAAATGCTTGGTCCACTTTATCAAATAATCAGTTGATTAACTGACACCTTTTATTTCTGGTAACTGAATTCACATCATGTAAAGTTACAAAATAGAAAAAGTTATTTCAACATCGTTTATAGGCATAGTTAGGAACTGGATACAGTAACCAATTTATTAACCTAACCCATGTCTGGTGGAAGTAGGTTTTGACAATAACTAATAATTTTTCAGTGTCACTTTTTTTTTTTTTTTTATGCTTTCTCAGAGTTAAACAGACAAGACAAAAGACAGAAAAAAATACAGCAAAAACAAAAAACAAGACAAAACAGTGTCAGCAAACTGATAAAAGTATAAAAGATGTACTGATCAAACTGTAGAGCATATTAAAGCACGAGGCAGAGTCAGAGAGGACAACAAACAATTCTGCAGACATTGTGTCAAGCTATCAACATAAAACATGGGATATCAATAAAAGAAGAGTGCAATAAAGGATGGCCGTATTGAGATAATAATAAATAATAAAAAAAGAATATAAAAAAAAGGTCCAGAAAGGAGTCATTTTAACCCATTATTTTGAATATGTCTATTAAAAGGACCCCACACATCAAGGAACTTATCATGATTGTCTGACAAAGTGTATCGAATTTCTTCGAGATAGATACAGGACAACATATTGAGCCATTTCTTAAAGCATGGAGGTGTAGAGGATTTCCATTCCCTCAGAATAACCCGTTTTGCAACCACCAAACCAAACATTAGAGCCTGCTGCAGAGACATTTCAGTGTCACTTTTCAGTAGCTTTTAAGGAAAGTATTCAGCAAGTAGGATGATGCACATTTTTGTCAGGTCTACATTTGCTATTTTGCCATCCTTAATGAATGCTAAACTATGTGAATACTAAAAGTTAATTCCTTGATAGTGTCTCCAAGTTGTGAAACTGCTATTAGCCTAAAAAAAAAAAACTCAGAAAGTAGGTCTGACTGATTTCAACTTTAGATTTTGCGTGATGAGGTGAGTGAATCATTATCAATGCAGACAAATCGCCTGCTTAGTATAATAATATATTAAGTTATTTCACCAGAGCTGCAACATTGTTGTCATTTAGTTTTTTATATTTCAGTGCATTGTTGTTTTTTTAACATTGGATAATAACCCTTGTATGTCACAAAGAAATTATCTCTTTCTCAAATATGTGCAACATTCATGATGCCTTAGAATTTGACAGACGGTCATGCAGGATTTTTTTGTTATTTATTTTATTTTTTATACTTTAATAATCCCAGACGGAAATTACTTCTCTGCATTTAGCCCTTGTGGGCTGCCATTGTGGGGTGCCTGGGGGGCAGTGTGAGGTAAAGGGTCTTGCTCAGGGACCCAGAGTGGCAGTCTGTGGGAGTGGAGGATCGAACTCACAATCTCAGGATTCAAAGCCCTATAGGGAAATGATTGTGTAACAGCAGCCACAGGCATTACAGTAAAAGGGTCTCAAAAGTATAGAAAGTAAAAAGTTTATAAATATTAAAGAATAAAGTGAAAAAGGTTAAAGTAAAATTGAAAAGATATAGAAAAATAAGTTTTCAATATTACAGAATAAATAACCAAAATATACAACTGTGGACATTTTTACAGTAGGTGGATGTAAGAAATAGCAGCAACAGCGAAGAGGTGCAAAATGACAGCAGAATGTTATTTACAGTTATTTAAAAAGCAACTATATAAAAATCAGGGGGTAAAAACGTAGTAAGCTTGTTGGAAGCAGTGATAGTCATGAAGTCTTTCAGCTTCTTGAAGGACCAGGGGTAAAAGTGTTTACCAATATTTGATGTCTATCTCTGATGGAAGATGTGATGTTTATTATAGGTCCAGATATTCTAACATTGACAATTGGATCAGACATTGCTCGAGGTCCTAATACACCCAGGCCACCGTGTCGCGGTTACCTTCATAAGCGAACCCAGTCTGGGCTGATTAAAGGCTGGAGGAAGAGGTGGTTTGTTCTCACACCCGACTGCTGCCTGTACTACTACAAAAACAAACGAGTGAGTATTAGCAAAGAACACAAGCTTTTGAAATTAAAATATACAGACATCAAACATGAATCTATTTAACATGATGTGACTTTAAATCCAGGACGAAGGCAAGCGGCAGCCTTTGTCATCAGTAAAGCTGGAGGGGGCTGAGGTTGGGCCAGACGATTCCCTTGGAAAGCCATTTGTTTTCAGGTGCCGTCCTCAGTCTGGTAATCGGGTGTACTTTCTCTGCGCCACCTCTAGTCAGGAAATGAAAAGGTAAGCTAAAATAAAAATAAAACAAATATGTTACTTCTATTTCTAATCCATCTCTATTTTTTTTTATCCTTTTTGGCTGTAGGTGGTTGGAAGCTATGGAAAGAGCAATTCATCCCATTACACAGGTACACCAAAGTCTGTCACAAATCAACTTAGCAATAAAGGTCATTACTTTGACCTTTATTTCTATCATGGTGGTGATTATAAATGCAATCATTCAGCTTTGATAATTTGATAGTAATTTCTCTGTTTTAGAACCATGTGTGGGTTGATGTCACAAGACACAACTCCAACATGCCGCCGCTGGCTATGAAAAACCCAGACTGCCTTGGACTGCTTAACAAAATGGACAAAAGTAAAGACTCTTGGATCCAACACTACTGCATTCTAAAAGACGCCTGTCTCTACTTGTACAGCGGCATACGGGCAACCCATGCACATGGTAGGAATCTATGTCAGAAGCTCTATTATCAAATGCGCTGTTGGTATCGAATGTTGTCATTCAGATTATCTCCATATGAAGTCCACAGAATTTTGATCTGGACAATAACAGATACAAATAACAGATACTTCTGCTGTCATCTGAGCCATGCAAATCAAAACATCTAATTATGATTTAAGCCTTTAGCTATTGCTGATTCTGAAAACTGTTTAATACAGCTATAATTCAGCAAAGAAGAAGACCACAAGTTCTTACCTCATAAAAATAAAATGCATATTAGCCTGGCTAACGTTGCATCACTGAAATGAATCAGTAGTATAAATAACATGTTCTTTCTGCCTTCAGGGGGTATCTACCTTCAAGGTTACACAGTGCGGGAGCAAGCTTATGGATCAAAAAAGTCTACAATTGAACTGAAACCCCCATCTGATGAGTTTAAAACCTTCTACTTTAGTGCTGATAACTCAGCTGAAAACAAGCGGTAAGAAGATCCCTCGTAAATCCTCTTGACCCATGTGGCAAGGATCATTACAGGCATTATCAGTCAGTTACAACAATGGCTCATGTTTAACATTCAGATCTGACTGATTCTAAAAAATTATAAATGTAGTAGCCACTTATGTATTATTTCTTAACTGTCATTCTGCAGTTATGCATCTAACAGAGATAGGGGCATCTGAAACAGTGATACTGGTTAGCAGCTTACTGGCTTGTTTAACAGCTAAAAATTACATGTTTATAGGAACATTAACCATCTGGGAAACCCTTTTTTAAGGCTCTTGTGGCCTTTATTTCATTATTTGTTAATTAGCCAGACAGGAAATGGAATTAGAGAGAAGGGGAAGATATGGCCAAGATCAACAGGCTGGCAGTTTAACCTGTGACAGACACGTCAATAACCAAAGCATCTGTAAATGTAAATTTCCTGTCAGTGGGCCAGTTCCACCCTCAAAAATAAAAAGGCGCCCAAGGAAGCATCTAGATATGATGTCCAGAGATGGGAAGTAACGAAGTACAAATACTTCGTTACTGTACTCAAGTAGATTTTTCTGATATTTTTACTTTAATTTACTACTTATTTTTATGGCGACTTTTTACTTCTACTCCTTACATTTTAAAAAATTGGCTCGTTACTTTAGTTTTGAATCATTTCAATGGAGTTACCGTTATTATTTTTCACGTCATCAATACCAAATTCAATCTAATTGGATGGGAATCTACGTTTGATTTGACGCACCACTACAAGATGAATCGACAGATGTCTGTATTCATTCGTGGCAAATCATTGCAGCTTGGTGGCGGTGGCGTTAGCATAGTAGCATGGACGACGAGATGATTGAAAATGAACACAACGGAGATCTAGTCCTATTGGCAGACATCCATTTAAAATGTAGGCAACGGCATGAAAAAAGTGGTTTCTACTTTTGCTTTTATACTTTAAGCAAATTTACAAGCTTGTACTTTGTTACTTTTACTTGAGTAAAGAAGTTTAATCAGTACTTCCACTTTTACCAGAGTATTTTTTAACACAAGTATCTGTACTTTTACTCAAGTACGGAAAGTGAGTACTTTTGCCATCTCTGATGATGTCGGACCATTCAGAGAGGATATCTTTTCATTGGTGCTGCTCTGAGTTACTGCTAAATATCTCCAGAATTTTATGATGATTTCGCTTGTCTTTTCCAGATGGATTTTAGCAATCAAAGCTTCCATAAAGAAGTGGCGGCCTTTTCACCAGCTCCTTCAGGATTATATGAGCCTGCCACCAGAAGAAACCAGGATGTGACGAACAGCTGCACTCTGTAAATATTGACAGTGGTCTCACTCAGCCTGTGGACCCTGATAAGCTTCTAGTACAAAGATGCTCCAATGCTAAAGAAATGTTGCTCAGAAATGTTTTGTCTATTAAATGTTTTCCTAATTCATTGTCAAAAAAAGTGAATAAAGTTGATGAAATGTCTTTTGATGTCATGCTCTTTACATGATAGACTCTTTCTTGCCTTCATTTTAAGTTCAGGTAATTTTTTTTAGCTTTTACTAGAAATTGCTTTTAGTTTCACCTTGTTGAATATAAGTGTTTACTTTTCATGATCTCCTTAACAAAATATAAAAAATATATATACAGAAGATTTTTGTGGTTTGTCTTTTGTTGGCTGCTGCCAAAGAGAACCATTTATTGTTTTGTAAATTTAAGGGTTGATTGAATTTATTGATCTCACAGTGGAGAAATGTACTTGGTACATCAGCTCAAAAAAGAAGAAGAATGTTGTTAATGGTAAAAGAGAGACTGCTTAATTTCTTTAATCGACTCAGTGCACATCATGTGGCTCAAATTTCCACAGCATCCTGGTTAAAGTTAAGCTCTGCTGGGGAATCCCGCAGTGCTCCCAGGCCAGGCAAGACGCATGTGACTCCAGTGTGTCCTGGGTCGTGCTCTGGGCCTTCTCACAAGGAACACGAATCCAAAAATAATGCCTGAGTCACCTCAGCATATCAGAGTACGTTCATTTCAGCTTCTTTTATTCAGGATTTCATTCTTTCAGTCATGATCCAGATTTCGTGATCATAGGTGAGGGTAGGAATGTAGATGAGACCGACCGGCAAAACAAAAGCTTTCCCTTTTCGCCTAAAAGTCCAGTCACACCTCTTGTATACAACTTTTTAATCTCTGATCCGATTTTTTTTCATGTCACACTGACTTATGTAGAGAGGCTGCAACTAGACAGGGTGAGCTGATCTGTGCAGATTTTATTTTTCACTTATGGCTCTGTGCCTCACAAAAAAAAAAAAATCCATATTTAACTTGGACAGATAAGGAAAATGTATTAAAATTAATAAATAAAAAAAAACAGGCAGAGCTATAAAGCAAAGCCCCACTTAACGAGTCTGTGCAGCATCTCAAACCAGAATGGATAGAGAATGTTTATATGCCTATATTAAAAACATAATGGGAACTATGTATAAAGAAAAGAAAATGAAGCAATAAAGGCGATAGGACAGTTTTGTCAGGAGGCTCAGAACATTGGACCTAGAATTCAGGTGAGACAGACAGTGATTATTTAGATAACCTGCGGCTGCTCATCAGCTGAGGCAGGCTCACTGGTTTCTCTGCAGGGATAGAGACTCAGGTCAGTGACTTCTGAGCCCGGAAGAAGGAGTGAAGTCCAGAGGAGCGGAATTTCGTAGCTTGTTACTGAACCGGTACCAGAGTTCCAGGAGAGAAGAGGAGCAGCGACCTGCAGCAGCCAGAGCATGCCGATGAACCGAAGGATCCAGAAGGGTAAAATCCAACCTGTGGTGAGAAAGCTCCAAGTCTTAAATGGCTGGGTGCCATATATACCTATTTATTACCTCAACAGCTGTACCCTCCTGATTTTGAAATTGGAATGGTGGACAGCTGAAGGTCAAATAAGTCTAACGCAGCACTTTTCGCCCCTGCCCTTCAAAAAGTCTGTGCACACAATTGGTGACCAAACACAGATGGAAAAATGTAAGCTCGCTCATTTTCTGTATCTACCTTAAAGGCATCATATACCTTATATATTTTACCAGAATAAATTAAAACAAACTTTTAAAAAGCCGCATTAACTGCCAAACTATTTGATTGGAATAGCATGGAGGATAAAAAGTGCCAAAATTAAATAAATAAATACAGCATTAAATAAATAATTAAATGTGTCAATAATTAATTAAATGTGGAATTAAATAAATAAATGTGTCATTCATTAATTAAAACCACGTCACTGATATAAAGTGCCACAATTAAATAAATAAATACAGCGATAAACAATTAATTAAATGTGTAATTAATTAAATAAATAAGGAACTAAATATATAAATGTGTAATTAATTTAATAAAATACGTCTTCATTTTATTAAAAAATATAAATAATTATTTCAGTGTGCATTTAATTATTTCATGGTCCTGTGTCGCAGCGCATCGAAACCATTAAAAGAATCTGTCAAACTCACCCATCAAAGTTAGGGGGCGGTTATCTAACACCTGATTGGTCACCCTGCACATTAAGGCGAAGCAAATCGATTACAGAGACTGTGATCCACAGGTAGTGAACATACTCTGATACAGTAGGTGGCGACTCGATTCCCGTTAACCCCGCCCCCACATTTAATTAATTATTGACACATTTAATTATTTATTTAATGCTGTATTTATATATTTCATTTTGGCACTTTTTATCCTCCATAGAATAGGAGGTGACGGTACTTCCAATGACAGGAAGGACTAAATAGAAAATTTTAAAAAGAGTTGTAATTATTAACTGACTTTGGATTAATCAGTAAGTCAGACTGAAAGATTTTTGCTACGCCTCCTCATGACCCAAAATTTATGGGTATGTGAAAATTGAAATAACTATAGGGAGTTGCCTCATTTATGCTCACATAATCCTCTTGCTGCAGCCAAGTTTCTGTAAGGCAACATAAATCAATTTGATAATAACAAATCAAGTCATAAGAACTTTCTAAATAAAAAGACCTGTTAAATAAACCACATTTAATAGTTTTTACTTTTTCCTGAATTTGAGTTATATCAGTATTAATTACATTATCATGATTTACTCCTTTAATAATGACTTCAGAACCTTGGACCCAATATTAAAGCAGACAAAATCAGGACAGTTTTCAAACAATTTTATTTCAGAAACTAAAGTGAGTTGCTGAACATCTGCGGGGCGGATTGCCGGATTCTCTGCAGGAACAGGAAACTCAGGTCAGTGACAAGAATGTCGAGCTGATCACGACTAGGAGGAAAAAACCACTGACCTGGTTGAGAGTTCAGTCCGATTCCAGAGGGAGAGGAGGAATCTGGGGGGAGATTGTCTGCTGCTTGTGATCGTTACCGCTTCAGAGCACAGGGTGGAGAGGAGCTGGTGCCATCCCGAGGAAGCAACAGTGTCAATGAGCGATAATCCAAAGCCAAAGTACAATCCAAACCAGGTTGACAGACCAGGAGATCAGAGAGCCAAAGGGTACAGAAGGACAATCCGAGCCGAGGTCAGTAACACAGTCCAAGTTTGATATCGAGCAGATTCCAGGAAGTCAGTACAAATACGAAACTGAGCAGAGCAGAGAGGGACAAGGCAAAAACATGAATATCCAGCGGCAGAAAACAAGTCGGAATCAGAATGTCTAAACACTTCCTTGAATGCTAGAATTAATCTCATTGAAACAGCTAGAATAATCTGGTGCTGATGGCAGGCAAGCAAACAGCATAAATAACTGCGGGATCTAGGTGAAACAGATTGACGATAATCAGTAGCCATGCCAATTAGACAGGTGAGCAGGAGCAGATAAAAAAGCCAACCAACACCAAAAGGACAATGACATCATTAAGATTCTTTTTTTTATTCATTTGATTTTGGTTGTGGGCAAGATACTGTCTGGATGGTGTAATGAGTGGGTAACAGTAGAGAAGCTGCAAAGACATTTTAAAATTATGACTCTTCCTAGTCTGCACCATTGGGTTGTCAGGGTTTTTGGAGGACAAAAAAACATTTGGCTAGATTCCTGAAATGAAGAGCTGCACTATTCAAATTGATAGATGCTGTCTCTCTAAATCAGACCAAGTTTCCCACAAAAAGATTGCCAATTATAAATATAGCCCACTTTGTTTTTTAGGACCCTTCCTTGACAACCAGTGGTTGAATGATGACATGCAAATCTTACGAGTGATGACATGCAGATGTCATCACTGGTCAGATGAGGGAGAGGACCAGAGAAAATCATGGAGTCTGACAATGCTTTGGTGACCTTACACACCGAAGCAACACTAATTTTATTGACCTCTGATTGGTGTAACTGGGTGTCATTACCGCCAGTGTGAAGAACAACTTGCTGTATTTAAGCTTTTCCTTAGCCAGCGGGTTCAGGTAGGATTTGATGTTGCCCGTTCTGGCCCCCAGCAAACATTTGGCTATGGTCCATGGTGCCTCTAATACCACGTTTTCTAACTATAGAGCTGCCAATCACCAGAGTAGGCTTCCCAGTGGGTGTGTCACTGATAAATTGGTCAGATACTACACTTTCATTGCACCATCACCTAATTGCCTGGCTCAGGCACTGTTGGACGTGTCCCTGATCTCGCCTCCAAAGCTACAAAAATATTACAATGATTAATCCTACTATTATCACTAAAGTAGGCAAAGGAATAACTGAACATCTGACACACAGACCAGGAGAGAGGAGAGGAAGGTTAAAAAAAGTCAGAAAAGAGTCAGGGGGAGAGGGAAAAGCCATGGCAGTGCTAAGCTAGCGCTAGCCTTGGCTAGCTACTAGAAATAAAAACCAAGTGAACGCAACAAGTGCCAAGTAGAAAAGTGCAGCAGAAGAAGCTGTGCTTATGGACAGTTAGAGTAACTGAGAGATATCGCAGAACAAAGAATTTAATTGAGACAGAGATAGCTTGACCAGCACCAGAATGTAGCTCAGCAATCAAAACAGAAATTGAATTTGATATATTCCCATTATTTGTTAAAAAAAAAAAATTGTGGCATAAGATGAAGGGGATGGTCCAGGGCCTCACTTCTACCCCGGGCCTGATGTTTCATATTTAGTTAGTATTCATACCTAAATTAACTCAAAATCTAAAAATTTGCCTGCAAAAAAAGAGATAATTTTATATCCTGGTTCTTGCAGTTATTACCATCTAAAAAAAAAAGCTTAGGAAACTTTAGTAGGGGATACTCAGCATGACACCTAACTCTAATGCATACTT
>NW_015151235.1:175267-176763 GCF_000732505.1 Cyprinodon variegatus | reverse complement strand
AAAAAAAAAAAAATAATAATAATAATAATTGTTGGAACCAGCTCTCCTCATGATGTAAAATACATAATTTGTTGTCTTATTTTGCACTTGCTTCCATTGTCATTGTCTTTGCTGAATCCTTTTTTGGACAAATATATGAGACATAGGAAAAAACATCTATTTCAAAAGAATATAAAGCAATTAGAGTAAAGGCATCAACAAAAAAAAATGTATAGTGCTAATATTACCATTACTTAATATTTACTGTTTGTAATACTCTGTTTAACAGAAAATTGACCAGAAATCTTATTTAAGACAAGGATAATTTTATTTTTAAGATATGAACAGGACATTTTATTTTGAAGGGCTACATCTTGAGTGCTGGTTTGGAATGCCCTTTCTTTTGTGAAGTCCCTCAGTTTAGTACTTGTCAGGGGGCTTTTTTGAGTTCATCAAAACCTTTGAAATGAAGATTGACTTTAAAATCTTTTTTTTTATTTTCCTACTCACTGGACTTTCTTTTTCTCTCGAAGACTGTCCGCAACATTGCAAGTGCGACTGGGAATCCAAGAGGGTGTCATGTTCTGGAGTTGAAGTTGTGCCTTTTTTCCATGGCTCTATAGAGGAGGTGTAAGTATTTAAACTTTGTATTAAAGATAGGCTAGTGATGATAAAAGCTGATATTTATTGTTTTTGTTTCAGGTTGCTTGTGAGGACAAAGCTTGCTTCTATTCCCCCAAACACATTTGCCAGTTTGCCCAACATTTCTCATGTGTAAGATTTTACTTTTTATCAAGATTAACCACTTAATAATGTTTGTAACTGGCATTGACATTGAGAGCCCAGAACCTGACAAAAAACCTTGGTGCTGAAACTAAATAGATAACAGCCCAACTGCTAATTTATTTTAAATATATGCTCAGAGAATTTACTTTTTATGCTGATATGCATAAAAGGATGCAAAGCCTTAAGCTTTCTATTTAGGTAAGGGTCTGTATTTAGAACTCCAAGATTCAAATGAAAACCTTTATTAAATTAATTTCAATTCAATTCTAAAATATTTTAACTCAAAGAGAAAATTAAAAATTTGAACTCATAGGGTTTCCTTCAGCGAGTTGTAAATGTTGATGGCTTTCAACAGGATTGATCTTCTATGGGATTTTTTATCTTACAGGAGCAGCCTCTGACTGAGGCCACTCTGTTTTTGTACAACAGTGTGATGAGGAAGGTTTTCCACAATGTTCTTCATGAGGAACACAAAGATCATGCTCTAATAGCTTCCTGACTTTTTGTTAATTGCTCCGAAGCTGCAACCTAACAGATGATGGTACAAGAGCTCATCCTAAAAGATGATGGATGTTACTTCACAACAGACACTAAAGTACCTAAAGTTCCTCAAGAAATACAGTCTACTCTGTCCAATTCTTGTATACAGCTTCACAGTTGTTGTTTTTTTTTTTAGTGACTAGACAGAAGACATAACTGTGGCCTATTGTCCTCTAGTAAATGGTGGAAAG
>NW_015151235.1:173110-175044 GCF_000732505.1 Cyprinodon variegatus | reverse complement strand
AAGGATCCTGAGCTTGTTCCTAAACTGAACATGTTGAAGAATGTATTCAGTGTATTTGCTCTGCCCAGACCTCCACCTGTGTGGTCATCTTTTTGCTTGAAGGCTGTGATCTTCTTCATCCCTGAGCCACATATTTCTGATAATGTTCTGCTTGAGCTTGCTTTAGAGCAGGGGTGTAAAACTAATTTTGGTTTAGGGGCTGCATACAGCTTAATCTGATCTCAAGTAAACTCAATGCAAGATTAAATTGAACTAATAGAAGTGGACCTGTTATTGACAAATGTCCCTTTTACAAAATACATTATGAATAAACTCAGAGTATTTAAGAAAAGTATGTTCAATTTCTACAATACTTTTTCTCAGTAAAACATTTATTTGAGAGCATCATGCATAAAAACTGATCAGTGATTGAATCATGTTGTGAAACATTTATTCACAGTTTTTGGAACTTAAAAATACTGCCCTACATGACAAAATACATATACAGATTAAGAATTGATTTAAAATCAATTTTCCACATCTGGGAAGCTGTTAGAACTTATCTGGCTTCACACATTTGAAGTGTCAGCTTTTGTCAACAAGCATTTAATTAAGAACATTTGCCACCTTTCTTGTTGATTCATAAAATGTATACATATAGAAAAACTTACATAACATGTATTGAGTGCATAAGAAATATTTTACGTAACATAACTCTTTCGTTAAAAACCTGTTACTGGCTAGTACTAACTTAAACAGAGTTAACTCAGCAAATATTCAAAGCTGTCATTTTTATTAATATAATATTGACAGTAGCCTGCCATAGGATTTAGTTTTCATCAGTATTTGCCTCTGAAACTTGGTATCATTTAGCCTGGGCAAGTACATCAATATCAGCATCATGTCCTGAGCAGTGGCCAATTTCAGTCTCATTTAAGTGCTTATGTGAGAGCTTTGAGTGCAGCGTTGTTTTATTTATATTGATTAGTGAGAAAATCTGCTCACAAAGGTAGGTAGTCCCAAACATGGACAATATTTTTGCAGCCAGTTCTGTCAATTTAGGAAACCCTGGTAGGAGACACATGTAAATGAGTCCAAGCCAACTGATGCAAATTTGTCCTTCAATTCCCCATCATGTCATGATGGGTTTCAGATATTTTTACCACATGCAGATACAACTCAGAGGCGGATGAAAAGTTTAACAAAAATTCTCAGCTTGGGGAATATCCAGCGGTCAGGTGAACCGGAAACACTAGAGGGAGATCAGAGTGATTAGTTCTAGGTCCATGGGAATTTTGAGGCCAATACTGAAATAAAGCCAGGGAAGGACTCACTGTTTTCTAAGTTCTCTATGCAAGTGCTTGTATTTTTCGTCATGCTGAGTTTCATAGTGGTGCTGAATATGGTATTCCTTAAGCAGCGAAAGCTGCTGCAGGCACATGGGTTTTCTATTCACCTCGGTGAACAAATAAGAAGTCAATTTTTCTTAAAAATTCTGACACTCTGTGTTTATCTTTCTTTTTTTTTGACAAAGGCATTTTCTTGATGAGTTTGCCAGGACCAAAATAAAAAGATATGAGAGTGATCATCTGCTGTTAGTTCCCAATGCAGTGTTGCATCATCCTTTCTGCTAAAAATAAAATACCCTCTGCATAATATAAGAACTGCAGATTTAAACTTAAATATAGCATATTTAGCATATATATCGCTCTGTGGGCCGGT
Organism: Cyprinodon variegatus; assembly: GCF_000732505.1. NCBI lineage: Eukaryota > Metazoa > Chordata > Actinopteri > Cyprinodontiformes > Cyprinodontidae > Cyprinodon > Cyprinodon variegatus. The sequence continues at coordinate 173,343 of NW_015151235.1, read as the reverse complement.
TCCAGCCCTCGGCCGTATGTTTAACAACCCTACTTTAGAGCCTCTTCCACTATTTCATCTTGTTTTGTCTCATCTTGACCTTAAATTGCTTCTGTATACTCCTCATTATTTCCAAGTCTCCATTCTTTAATACTTGATTTTCCTTGTTGAACAGTTCCTTCAGATCAGAATCAGACATACTTTAATAATCCCATAGGGAAATTACTTTTGTTACACGCTCCAGATATACAAAC
>NW_015151235.1:169630-170782 GCF_000732505.1 Cyprinodon variegatus | reverse complement strand
TGATGTCAGTAGCCTCTATCTCCTCCTTTGGCCAGTTTATTATACCAGCGGGGTATCTGATGACTGGTAGGGCATATGTGTTGATGGCTTGGATCTTGTTTTTCCCATTCAGCTGACTTTTCAGGACCTGCCTTACTCTTTGTAGGTATTTAGCTGTGGCAGTTTTTCTTGCCATCTTCTCGTGGTTTCCGTTAGCCTGTGGCACCCCTAGGTATTTGTAGCTGTCCTGAACATCTGTAATGTGGCCTTCTGGTAGTTCAACCCCCTCGGTTCTGATCATCTTCTCTCTCTTTGAGACCATGCAACCGCACTCGTCCAGTCCGAATGACATTCCAATGTCATTGCTGTAGATCCTGGTAGTGTGGATCAGTGGGTTGGTTTCTCACTCACTCCTGGCATACAGTTTGATGTCATCGATGTAGAGGAGGTGACTGATGATTGTTCCACTTCGGAATTGGTATCCATAGCCAGTCTTTGTGATGATCTGGCTGAGGGGGTTCAGGTCTATGCAGAACAGCAGTGGCGATAGTGCATCGCCTATCATATGTGCCGCAATTGATGGTGATTTGTGCAATTGGCTTTGCGTTGGCTTCCAGACTTGTTTTCCACAACTTTATTGAGTTCTTGATGAAGGCTATTAGTGTCCTGTTGATCTTGTACATTTCCAAGCATTCCAGTATTCATGTATGTGGCGTTGAGTCGTAGGCTTTCTTATAGTCATTCCAGGCAGTGCACAGATTTGTCTGCCTGGTCGTACAGCCTTAAGTGACTGCTCTATCCACTAGTAGCTAGTGCTTGGCTCTTCTGGTGTTACTGCCTATTCCCTTCTGGGAAGAGTGCATGTATTGAGCCATTTGCATACTCATCTTAGCCGTCATGATGCCTGGCAAGTTATTGGCCGGTATTTTGATGGGATTGTCCACATCTGCCGATCCTTCATGATCAGAATTGTCCGTCCTTGAGTTAGCCATTCTGGGTGGGTCCCATCCATCAGCAGTTGGTTCATTTGTGCTGCCAATCATGCATGAAGTGTGGTTCGTTTTTTCAGCCAGTAGGTGCGGGTCATGTCAGGGCCTGGTGCTGTCCAGCTTTTCATACCTGCCGTTCTTTCTTAGATGTCTGCCGTTGTAATGGTTACTGGTTCTTGTTCTG
>NW_015151235.1:164868-166943 GCF_000732505.1 Cyprinodon variegatus | reverse complement strand
TTTGTGGCAATAACTTGGAATTTTAATCACACTTCACTTTCTGCTACACTGCCAACATTCCAATAGTTTGACAGCTACAGTACCAGAGGAAAAAAAAAAACTTAAGACATATTTTATGTGAATGGAATGGACCACAATCTTGTTTTTTTTCAGCTGCTTTACCTGAGACAATTTGCATTCAAGATAACTGAAAGACAAAGGTCACAGGATGTTGAAAAATCCCTCCAAGGTTGTTTTCAGGCTGGAGACTCAGATGCACTGTGTCAGCCAAATATAGTGGACATTAATGAAATGACTGAGTGTGTCAGTGACTGCATAAACTGTGTAGATAACACCATCCCTACCAGAACAGTGAAATGCTTCAGCTTAGACCACAAGTGATCGGAAGCAACTGCTTAACAAGAAAAATCAACCCTTTAACAAGAGAAAATGGGGAATTGATCAGGGATGAACAGTGGACCCACTCTACTCACTCAGCAGGCACACACACAACATTCAACGAAGGGGAAGAAGCCCCATAAATATTCCCCTGTTACAACAGATATTAAAGGCAAAAACAGGTCAGAATCAGTATCTCAGAACAAATATTAAGAATGCTAGAGTTACTTCCACCAAACAGCTCAAATAATCTGGCGCTGATGGTGGGCAAACAGGCAGCATAGGTAGCAGCAGGAACCAGATGGACAAGATGAGCGTAATGAGCCGCCAGGCCAATTAGTCTACTTTCACACTGCAGCAAGAAGTGACCCAAATCAGATTTTGTGGCCCATATGCGACCTGTATCTGATCTTTTCATGGCAGTCTGAACAACAAAGACCCAATTTTTTCCAATGAGACCCAGGATACTTAGCTATGATGTCCTGAATCCGATAAGAATCCGATCTTTTCATATGCGACATGTGTCTGAACGGCCAGGTTGCATTCATCCGACCTGAACGCCATTAATACCCGACATAGGTCACTATTCTGGGTCTTGCTATGAAGAAGCAGCAAGAAAAACAACAACCATGGTAGACAATGATGTGGAGAGCAGTATTTGTGTTTAACCATCTTGAAAAGATTGTGTTTTTATGGTTGGGAAAGATCGCTAGATGCACTCCAGCTCTAGCATCCTTGTTTACTTCCATAAACACAGTGCACGCTGACCTGTGATGAACTGGAGATCACATACATGTTGCGTATATTTGGTAATGTGAACGGCTACGCAAAAAAAAAAAATCGGAATTGGGCATCAAGGCCTGCAGTGTGAACGTATCCTTAGACCGGTGACAGGAGTAAATGATAATTCCAAGCATCAGTGCCTAGCCTCATGATCTGCCCTGATAGCTGACCTTAGTTGTTTATGTCACTCACCTGCCTAACTTCGTCCGATCTCTAATTATCACTCATCTCATCCACTTGCTCGTTCTGCTTTATATACGGGTCAGCCCAGCTATCAGGGCCAGATCATTGTTTAATATTTTTTGTTTCTTTGTTTCGTTAGTTTTAGGTATTCAAAGGTTCATGTCCCTGTCAATGGAGGCCAGTGGGTTGAGAGGTTTTTAGTGTTTGCCTTGTCATCTCCTGATCATGTCCTTGCTCTTTCCTGCTGAGTGCTCTTGGTTCCTGTTTTGGCTCGGTGATGGGGAAAACTAAAGTTTAATGTCCCGTAATCCTGGCTCCTAGGTGGAGTACAGTTTAAAGCTCTGCAGTTATCCTTGTATCAAGTCTTTTCTCTGTCCCTCAACCACTGAGACTGCCTGTCCTGTGTGAATCAGAAGACCTGACCAGGCTGCGGACTCCAGGATTCCTGAACTTTCCTTTCTGATCTGTTTTCCCTGACCTGGATCAGATTCCTGCTCACTGAGGTTGCTGCATCAGGGACACTCTGTGCCGCAGCTTGTTTGGCAGTCCATCGGCTGAATCATACCTTCCTCAGAGAAGATGAACTGAACTGTAAACCAGGTAAGTGATTCACATGGATAATCATCTCCCGTCAGATGATCGTGGTCACTTACCTGTGTTTTTCCCTCCAGAGTGTCAGTAGGCAGCGCCCTGCCTCCCCCCTGCAGCCGCAGTGGTCCGCAGATCCACAG
>NW_015151235.1:140450-162521 GCF_000732505.1 Cyprinodon variegatus | reverse complement strand
CAACTTGCGTAACTTACGTAAATTACGTGACGTACGTAAAAAACGTGACGTAAGTCGTGCTCCCCAGAGCCGGCGCTCTAGGCTCTGGTGCTGCGGGAATCGAAAAAAGAATCGTTCAGCGAGCTGCCAAACGATGCCATGGAATCGGAAAATACGGAACCGGTTCTGAACAGGAACCGGTTTTCGATTCCCATCCCTAGGCAGTACATCCTCCCCAACCCGGAGAAGGAACTCTACTCTTTTCCGGCTCAAGACCATGGTCTTGGATTTGGAGGCACTGTTCCTCATCCCGGCCACTTTACCCTTGGCTGCAAACCACTCCAGTGAGAGCTGTAGATCACACCCTGATGAAAAAAAAAACACATGCACACGCCCTCACAAAACACATGTAGACTGGTTGGGCAAACTCCCATGCACCCTCCAGAATCCTCCTGAGGGTGTAGAGCTGATCCAGTGTTCTACGGCCAGGATGAAAACCACACTGCTCCTCCTGAATCTGAGATTCGACTATCCGACAGACCCTCCTTTTCCAGCACCCCGAAATAAACCTTACCAGGGAGGCTTAAGAGTTTAATTCCTCTGTAGTTGGAACACACTCTCCGGTCCTCTTTTTTAAATAGAGGCACCACCACCCCAGTCTGGCAATCCAGGGGAACTGCCCCTGATGGCCACTCAATGTTGCAGAGCCGCGGTAAGCCACACAGCCCCACAACATCATGAGCCCAAATGTACTCAGGGTGAATCTCATCCACCACTGGGGCTTTGCTACTGTGGAGCTTTTTAACCACCTCAGTGACTTCAGCACCAGAGATGGTAGAACCCAAGCTGGAGCCCCCAGGCTCTGCTTCCTCAATGGAAAATGTGCTGGTGGGATTAAGGAGGTCTTCGAAGTACTCCGCCCACTGACATACGACGTCCCGAGTCGAGATCAGCAGCACACCACCCCCACTATAAATAGTGTTGGTACTGCACTGCTTCCCCCTCCTGAGATGCCGGATTGTGGAACAGAATCGCTTCGAAGCCTTACGGAAGTCTTTCTCCATGGCCAACCAGGTCTGACCTGCGTCCTCCCCCACAATCTGAGCCAAGTCACTTCCAGGCAGTGGTCCGTGGAGAGCTCCAACCCACTCTTCACCCAAGTGTCCAAGACGTGCGGCCGCAGATCAGATGAAACAACAGCAAAGTCAATCATTGAACTATGGTCTAGGGTGTCCTGGTGCCACATATGGACACCCTTATGCTTGAACATGGTGTTCGTTATGGACAATCCATGATGAGCAAAGAAGTCCAAGAACAGACCACCACTCAAGTTCAGGTCAGGTGGGCAATTCCTTCCAACCACGCCTCCCCAGGACTTACTTTCATTGCCCACATGAGCATTGAAGTCCCCCAGAAGAACAAGGGAGTCCCCAGGAGGGGCACTCTCCAGTCCCCCTGCTAAACACTCCAAAAAGGGTGGGTAATCTGAACTGTTGTTTGGCGCATAAGCACAAGTCAGAACCCATCCCCCCACACGTATGTGGAGGGAGGCAACCCTCTTGTTCACCGGGTTGAACCCCAATGTACAGGCACCAAGATGAGGGGCAACAAGTATACCCACTCCTGTTCAGTACCTATCTAAAAGGTGGAATGTAAACAGTTACCAAAGAACACTGGTAACCTCTTTGGGCAAATAGGATGTCCGAAAAACAACTTCCAACAGTTTAATATCTGGGCTGCAGCGATAAATCTTTAACATGTCCTGTACAACACTGTCTGTTGTTCACAAGGTCAGCCAACCCACCTCCCTTAAGTCTTCTAGCCTTCCTTTTCATCTTGCTTGTATGTTCAGAAAGTTTGGCAGAGAGAGAGAGAGAGAGAGACACTGGAGTCCAAGACATGATCTTGAGCCTGCTTTTTAGTAAAACATAATGCTGCATTGCTGATATACTGGCTGGAACCTTGCTATATTTTGGAGTCTTCTGACTTGTTGCTCAAGATCTCTAATTGCCCATAATGATTGATTGAAGAGATGGCTTACATTTTCTGTTCCTCTCTCTTCTCCTATTCTGCTCTAACTTCTTTCCTCAAGATCTCTCATTGCCAAAAATGATCCAAGAGAAGGCTTAAATTTCCTGTTCCTCTCTCTTTACCTTACTCTGCTTTGCAACCCCAGCCCCTGCTTTTCAAACTCAGCTGGTACTTGCGTAAGTATTATTTCAACTTTAGTGAAGTTAAAGAGACATTTTGTGAGTGTTTAATGAAAATGTCTTTACAATAGTCTTTTTATTTGATTTGTTGTCGGAAAATTTAGATTTCTCTTCTATGAAATATTCATTTATCCTATTTACTTACTATAAAAGTTTGCACTCTGTCTGTTTCACCTTCAAGGCCACAGAATTCTCAGCATGATGGTGTTTGTAGACCAGACATAGCTTCTTCCAATAATAAACCAGATTCTTCTTCAAGGTTTAATCGTAATATGTTATTGTTAACCAAAGTGTCTGTAATTTGTTTTAACTCTGACTACTTTCTATTGTTGTAAGTGAGGGGGAACGAACGCTGCTCAGGCAAAACAGGGCTGAATGCTGTGCCATAAGGGCTGTATGAATAAATATGCCAACTGAGTGAAATCCATTGATCTCCGTTTATTTAACTAGGGTGAATAGTTGAATACTTTTTCCCACTACAGACCCTTTATGACTAAAACTTTGCTTAAGGAGAAGACTGCCACCTCAGTAGTTCAGCCTAGTTGCTAGAAGATGTTTTCCCTGAATGTACTTTGAGTCAGAAATTCCCACGCTGTTCTGCTGATGTAACGCCAAATTATTCCATGTTAAATGTGTCAGAGTTTGGTTGAGGTTTGAGGACCCCAAGGAAAAAATTCCTCGGGGCATCCAGACTGGGCTCTGCAGGGTCCATTTTGGGTGGTTCCTTCTGTCAGAGTTTGGTTGAGGTTTGAGGACCCAAATGCAGAGGCAGAGAGGCTGAGGTGATTTCTTGCAGTTTAATTTGTGAAAACAGTAAACAAAGGCAGGAATTTAAAAATCCAACGTAAAAATGCAAAACAAACCAGAACCATGGAGACATCAGGGGAAACCGAACACGAGGAGCCAGGGAAAGACGAGGTAGGAAGATACCAGCAATGAGAAACCAGCAATGACAAGGAACCAGCAAAGAGTGACAGCAGAGGGAGAGTATACAGTATATGGCTGACTGAACAAAGGCAGGGCTAACGAGCTGATAAGGAGCAGGTGTGTGTGAAGAGCAGTCTAGGAAGTAACTAGGGAAAGGAGACCAACACAAGAGGGCAACAAATAAAAACCAAAGAAGTCATATATACAGAAAATACAACAAAATATGAATTAAACAAATAAAACAATAAAACATGGAGCAAAGTAAAGCATAACAGATCTAAGACCATGACAAAATGTTTAGTAACAATCACAGCATTATATTCAGTAAGGATTATGTGAGTACTAAAAATGACCAGCATGAAGCTCAAGCTCAGATCCCAAGTCTCCCGCAAGTTCCGGGAGTCTCCCTGATATCGATAGTTGTTCACGGATGCCCGCAAGTCGGATAAATTATCCCGGATTTTAGACTATGGGANGTCCGTTTCCGACAATTTGTGGCACGACAAACGCGGACAAGCACGGGTTGCAAATTGTCGGAAACTGACGAAAATCAGGCAGATCTGCGGGAGTTTACGGGGGTTTACGGGGACGAAAATCTCACTTTTCATGCAGTGAATACGTTCCACAATCCGGCATCTCAGGAGGGGGAAGCAGTGCAGTACCAACACTATTTATAGTGGGGGTGGTGTGCTGCTGATCTTGACTCGGGACGTCGTATGTTACGGAAGTCTTTCTCCATGGCCAACCAGGTCTGACCTGCGTCCTCCCCCACAATCTGAGCCAAGTCACCACCAGGCAGTGGTCGGTGGAGAGCTCCAACCCACTCTTCACCCAAGTGTCCAAGACGTGCAGCCGCAGATCAGATGAAACAACAGCAAAGTCAATCATTGAACTATGGCCTAGGGTGTCCTGGTGCCACATATGGACACCATTATGCTTGAACATGGTGTTCATTATGGACAATCCATGATGAGCAAAGAAGTCCAAGAACAGAACACCACTCAAGTTCAGGTCAGGTGGGCAATTCCTTCCAACCACGCCTCCCCAGGACTTACTTTCATTGCCCACATGAGCATTGAAGTCCCCCAGAAGAACAAGGGAGTCCCCAGGAGGGGCACTCTCCAGTCCCCCTGCTAAACACTCCAAAAAGGGTGCGTAATCTGAACTGTTGTTTGGCGCATAAGCACAAGTCAGAACCCATCCCCCCACACGTATGTGGAGGGAGGCAACCCTCTTGTTCACCGGGTTGAACCCCAATGTACAGGCACCAAGATGAGGGGCAACAAGTATACCCACTCCTGTTCAGTACCTATCTAAAAGGTGGAATGTAAACAGTTACCAAAGAACACTGGTAACCTCTTTGGGCAAATAGGATGTCCGAAAAACAACTTCCAACAGTTTAATATCTGGGCTGCAGCGATAAATCTTTAACATGTCCTGTATGACACTGTCTGTTGTTCACAAGGTCAGCCAACCCACCTCCCTTAAGTCTTCTAGCCTTCCTTTTCATCTTGCTTGTATGTTCAGAAAGTTTGGCAGAGAGAGAGAGAGAGAGAGACACTGGAGTCCAAGACATGATCTTGAGCCTGCTTTTTAGTAAAACATAATGCTGCATTGCTGATATACTGGCTGGAACCTTGCTATATTTTGGAGTCTTCTGACTTGTTGCTCAAGATCTCTAATTGCCCATAATGATTGATTGAAGAGATGGCTTACATTTTCTGTTCCTCTCTCTTCTCCTATTCTGCTCTAACTTCTTTCCTCAAGATCTCTCATTGCCAAAAATGATCCAAGAGAAGGCTTAAATTTCCTGTTCCTCTCTCTTTACCTTACTCTGCTTTGCAACCCCAGCCCCTGCTTTTCAAACTCAGCTGGTACTTGCGTAAGTATTATTTCAACTTTAGTGAAGTTAAAGAGACATTTTGTGAGTGTTTAATGAAAATGTCTTTACAATAGTCTTTTTATTTGATTTGTTGTCGGAAAATTTAGATTTCTCTTCTATGAAATATTCATTTATCCTATTTACTTACTATAAAAGTTTGCACTCTGTCTGTTTCACCTTCAAGGCCACAGAATTCTCAGCATGATGGTGTTTGTAGACCAGACATAGCTTCTTCCAATAATAAACCAGATTCTTCTTCAAGGTTTAATCGTAATATGTTATTGTTAACCAAAGTGTCTGTAATTTGTTTTAACTCTGACTACTTTCTATTGTTGTAAGTGAGGGGGAACGCACGCTGCTCAGGCAAAACAGGGCTGAATGCTGTGCCATAAGGGCTGTATGAATAAATATGCCAACTGAGTGAAAACCATTGATCTCCGTTTATTTAACTAGGGTGAATAGTTGAATACTTTTTCCCACTACAGACCCTTTATGACTAAAACTTTGCTTAAGGAGAAGACTGCCACCTCAGTAGTTCAGCCTAGTTGCTAGAAGATGTTTTCCCGGAATGTACTTTGAGTCAGAAATTCCTACGCTGTTCTGCTGATGTAACGCCAAATGATTCCATGTTAAATGTGTCAGAGTTTGGTTGAGGTTTGAGGACCCCAAGGAAAAAATTCCTCGGGGCATCCAGACTGGGCTCTGCAGGGTCCATTTTGGGTGGTTCCTTCTGTCAGAGTTTGGTTGAGGTTTGAGGACCCAAATGCAGAGGCAGAGAGGCTGAGGTGATTTCTTGCAGTTTAATTTGTGAAAACAGTAAACAAAGGCAGGAATTTAAAAATCCAACGTAAAAATGCAAAACAAACCAGAACCATGGAGACATCAGGGGAAACCGAACACGAGGAGCCAGGGAAAGACGAGGTAGGAAGATACCAGCAATGAGAAACCAGCAATGACAAGGAACCAGCAAAGAGTGACAGCAGAGGGAGAGTATACAGTATATGGCTGACTGAACAAAGGCAGGGCTAACGAGCTGATAAGGAGCAGGTGTGTGTGAAGAGCAGTCTAGGAAGTAACTAGGGAAAGGAGACCAACACAAGAGGGCAACAAATAAAAACCAAAGAAGTCATATATACAGAAAATACAACAAAATATGAATTAAACAAATAAAACAATAAAACATGGAGCAAAGTAAAGCATAACAGATCTAAGACCATGACAAAATGTTTAGTAACAATCACAGCATTATATTCAGTACGGATTTTGTGAGTACTTAAAAGTGACCAGCATGAAGCTCAAGCTCAGATCCCAAGTCTCCCGCAAGTTCCGGGAGTCTCCCTGATATCGATAGTTGTTCACGGATGCCCGCAAGTCGGATAAATTATCCCGGATTTTAGACTATGGGAGGTGGTGTTTTTTAATGTGAGTGAGAGCGAGCAGGTAATACAATAATTTGTGCATCATGTGTGGATTAGAACTACTGTGATTACGCAGACAACAAGAGAGAGTGGGATGTGAGGGGGAGGTTGCTTGTGAAACCTGTGAAAGCTGTGCAGCGTATCTGTCCACAGCGATGCTCTGTTCAACCAGCGTTCCAGGTGGCTGGTTTTCAGAGAGCGCGCTGATTGGATTAGTCTTAAAAATAAGTTTGGGGGGGTTGGATGATAATGTTCCGGAAATCAGTTTTGGAAATTGGGATGTCTGCAAGCTAGGAGAATGAGTAGAAGAGTGCTGCAGTTCTATACAGTTCCATGTTTTGGCCAAAAGTGGCTGTATCCTTAAAAACCACTGCAATCCTTCTTCATGAGCTGCTCTCTAGTGTTGAAAATCTAATGTGGTTTTTATGGTTATGGATCATAACAAGTGTCTAAAAAGAAAAAAAAAATCTGAAAAATTCTTCCAGTTTCACAGCAGGCAACAAAAGCAAGCTAGCAGAGCAAGTCCAGCATGCAGCCATTTTATGCAGCAGAATTCCATAATATAATTAGGTTTTATAAATGAGAACACTAAATATTTTCTTGTATTTTACATATACAGACAAGGGACTTCCTCTTCTCCCCTGCCTGCATTTTACATCTAACGAACATGTTTTCCATCAACGTGCAGTGCTGTTGTCTTTGGGATGGGCCGAATAAATCAAAGCTGCTCTCCTAAACACTCCCATTTGAAAACCAGTACAAATGGAATGTACATTTAAAAAAGGCTGTCTGCACCACTTTTGCAGTTCCTGTTAATTTTTTATGTATCTTAAGTAACCTACACCACATCTACTAAAAGATTGTGGAACTCTTTAGCTTACACATGCAATTTAGCTCTTAATATTGGGGATCGTATTAGATCAGCCCTGTGACAGCGTTAATGTTTTTACATGCGTAAGTTGAATGGATCATTTGAATTCTGGTTGTAAAGTAATACACAATATGAAAACTTCCCCTCTGTTAATGATTAGTGTAATGGGATTAATGACATACTGTAAGTGAAATATTTGGGTGAGTAACTTAATACAGAGCCCAACTCAAGGCACACTTTGATCCACAAAAACGTTTGTTTTAAGAGGCAAATTATATGCAATGTTTTGCAGACTACTTGTAATATTTTCTACTTAAACTTCTGTTTTGTTTTGTTTTTGTTTTTCCAGATACATCTTTGAGGATGAAGCCATAATGTCTCTTGAGAGGCATTCTTTTTACCACCTGTCCAAGGTTATTCATATGTAGGTCAGCTGTGGAGCAGGAACAACTTATCATATTCTGAAAAACAAATGTTATTAAGTTTGAAATACCCATATACTCTTATTTAACCCTAATCCACCAATCAAATTAATCAACATACACTAGACAAAACATTTGTTCTTCTTAACAGGATCATTACAAAAGAAAACAGTTGTTTGAGTATGTGTGTTTTTGTGTCTATGGACATGATGGTTGTGTCTATGTATCAAACAGAGAGCTAAATAGTATCAAAACACTGATGTACGTTGATCGAGAGGCTTTTATGGAACTTCCAAGCTTAAGATATCTGTAAGTGTTTATTTACATTTTCTGTATTTGCAAGTGTTATTTATTTATTTTTTTTACAGCATAAGAGATTCCTATTAATAACGTTGAAAAACAATTGATTTTATCCTTTCTCCATTAAAGCAGTCAGCAGTTATTGACTTGTTTGTGTTTCAATGCAGTGGGATCATCAACACAGGCCTAACATCATTTCCTATTGTTCAATACATTCACTCAAGACAAGAGAATGTCATTTTGTATGTATCCTAATTGAGTATGCAAACTGCAAAGTCGTTTATTAGCCAAGAAAATAACTCGTAGTGCTTTTTATTATTGAACATTTTTGTCTGATCATTTCATCTTTTTTTTTTAGGGAAATGGAGCAAAATCTCTTCATACGAGTCATTCCTGCCAATTCTTTCACTGGAATATCTAAGAATGCTTTAACACTGTAAGTTGGATTTAGCCTAATTCAGTGTGATTCTTCGTGATGAAATTTGGTAAAACAAATCTAAGATTATTTATTGTCCTAAAATGATAGGGAAAATCTCTAAACTAATGTAAGGGTATTTCTGTAAATTTTTTATTAAAATACTCAAAAGACTAATAAGAAAGAAATGTGGTCTTAAATAAAATAATGATTAATGGTCGTTATGCACAAAATATACCGAAGGCTGCCTTCTTCGCCTGAGGCTCCCGTCTCCGCCTGAATGTTACGGGCGTCGCCATGTTGATTTGCTTGATTCCCTCTATAGAGCAGTAGTACCATAGATCTATTAATAACTTTAAAACTAGTTAAGTTTATTTATATAGCGCCATTTAACAAACACATGTCATTGATTGCATCAAATCATTGATTCGAAGACAATCCCTCACATTAAGCATGCTTGTAGCGACAGTGGAGAAGAAAAACGACAACAATAATAATAATCATGTAATATTTTTTTCTTTTAAATTTTCAGTTCAAATTTTGGGCACCTATAACCACAGTATATATAACATCTGTTAGATTGTTTTTAACCACTTAAACCATTCAGCACTGTAAAGTTAGCAGCTGTTTTGGAGTAGGTATTGAGTATTTTCTTTGTCTCCCTCCTTTTTTTAGCATACTTCATGGCAATGGCCTGACAGAAATCCAGGACTATGCTTTCAATAGTACCCAGCTGGAGGAAGTGTGAGGCCTTTGAGTTACCTAAGCAAAAATAACGAGAACTAAAAGAAAAACACTGTTGAGCTTATTTCAGCAAATTATGATGCATGTTGAAGTCTTTTGTTCTATGTTTAATATTTAGCTCCCTGGTTTCTTCTACAGCACACTTAATGAACAATTTAAATTTCTTTTTTAATCAGCAAAAAAAATGATCAAAATGTTTTTATCCTTTCATTGTCATTCCAGATACCTTAACAGGAATATGGATTTGGAAAATATAGCCGAATTAGCATTCTCTGGGGTGATTCATGGCCCAACTCATTTGTAAGTCTATGAAACACACAAAATTGATTCAGTCTTGTGGTTAAATTATCTTTATGATGCCCTAAAAACATATGTGACAAGAAGGTCCAATAACAGACCAGTAACAGTCATTGAGAATTGGACCACTATACGAATTGGACTGGAAAAAGCCTGTATGTTGATTACAAAGAGGTGAACCAAAATGGCATACATGCATCACAGTGTTCAGGTGAAGTCATTCCCACTTGTTGTAAACAACACCCCTTGTTCTGCATTCACTGAGCATAATGTGGCATTAAGTGATGCATACCGATTCACTTGTTTGGTGTGAAAGGCAAAATCAGTAATGAAGGAATTGGGATGTATATTTATTGTGGGGGTGTGGTCTTGTGACTTGAAACTGACACTATATATGAAGCCATATATGACTTATAAGTAATAAACTGAACTGAACTTTTAATTTCCCATTGGGGTTGATTAAGTATTTTGAGATTGTGTTTCAACAGAACAAAACTGAGAGCTTAAGAATGAAAGTGTGCCAGGGCCCCAATCCCGTCCTGTTTCTCTGTGTGCCTGTATGTCCATCTATTTTTTTTTCTTCTATTTATACTTTAACTCTTCTCACATAGATAGTCTTTTTGATCAATGCTTTTGTCTTACTTATGCTCAAGTCAGTGGTAGACTGCTGTTTACACTGAGCCAGGTTTCTTTTTTTTTTTTGCGGTGATAGCCTTTCTACACAATTTGATTTTTACATTCTTACAAGACTATTCCATACGGAAACCTTGGTTAAGGGAAGAGACCAACTTGGGATGCTGACCAGTGGATCACATTTTTCTTTTAGAAACTCTTATACATTCTATAGGGATTAAGTGAACAGTAGTAGATTGTCAACAAGGGGGATGAGGTTGCTTGAGGACTGAAAAGCAGATATGAGTGAAAAATTGATGCGTTCTTGTAGATTTAATGTAAACTGAGGCAAACATCCAAAACACAAAAATACTGAGACAAAAAACCAGCAAACATCAGGGAAAACTCACATGGAGAGCCAGAGATGAGGAAGCAACTAACAATCAACAAGGAACCAGCACTGAAGAACTGAACAGGGAGAGTATATATGGGAGAAGGAACACAGACTGAAGTAATCAGAAGATATGGAGCAGGTGTGGATGGAAGTGACTAGAAGGGAGCTAGGAGAAAGGAGACAGTCACAAGGGGGCAACAGAGAGTAACTAAAGATTGTCTTAAATACAACACAAAACAGAAAATAAACCAAAGATCAAGAAAACAGAATTACTTAGATAGCGAAAACTAAAAAAAAAAAACTAAAAACTCAGACAAAAGTCCCAAAAAGGGGGAACCATGACATAGTTTGGTTTATATTGGTCTGACAGATTTCAGTGTTTCAGGGTTACATGTGGAGTGCCATATGGATTTCTATTGCTTTTAGACCAGTCTTTTAAAAAGAAGGTGATTAGAAAGTCACCCAATCTGGATGGCATTAAATTGGTCTTGATGTTATCTAATACTGGGCTTCAGTCCAGTATTAAAGGGGATTCCGGATTTTTTTTTTTTTCACCTAGGAATATTACAAAAATTAGAAATATCTACTCCAGGGATGATGGTGAGAAACTAGAAGATATGTGTAAGATATTTCAAAGGAGGACTGATATAATTCTTTACTATCAGGAAGTCCACAAACTGTAGTTATGAGTCTTAAGAAGATTCAAAATGCTAAATCCAGATTTGAGCTTCCCTTTATTGACCGGCTGTTAAACCCAATATAGAACTTCAAATCCTCCTTACGTATTAACTTCTAAATAAACAGGTTCCATCTTATATTTGATCTGATTGTTCCTCATGTTCTTAAAAGAGCACATTACCCTCGATCTTCAGGCTTTCAAGTGGTTCCTTAAACTTCTAAAGTTAGAATAGGAGGCAGTTTTTTTTATTATCTGGCTCCTCTCCTGTGTAACCTACTACCAGTTTTAATCATTTAGGAAAACAGCCTGTCTACTTTTAAGGCGAGGCTTAAAACTTTCCTTTTTGATTAATATTATTGTTAGAGTGGTTCAGGTTATCCTGAGTTACCTCTAAATTTATGCTGCTATAGGCTTAGACTGCTGGAGGACATAGGTACTCAGTGATCATTCTGCTTCATTTTACTTTTATTATCAAAGTCTCCTGTATTTGTTAGTTTAACCCCTGACTTTATGTTCTCTCAGTTTTTTCTTTTTGTCATAGTAGTATTAACTGTTTTGTCCTCTGATAATACAGTTGGCCCTGTGTTTCGTTGTTTTGGCAAGTTTCTTAGCTCTGGGTTTGGCTTTTACTGTGACTAATTCTATGTGCCCTCTCTCCTTCCATTTGTTGTGAAAACTGGCTCAGAGCCCATCTACTTAACTGTTTCTTTTATTGACATCAGCCAATGCAGGCTTTTATTATAAGATGCTACTACTTTCCAGATATTGAAAAGATTCTGAGGAAGCAATGACAATGCGGCAACTAAAAACAAGAGAAGAAGATACGGTCCATGATTTGCAGATTTCACCCAGGCTGTCTCCAGGCAGCACTCAGTCTTCACAGACTGCATGCAACTTTTCGAACTAACGCTAAGGCATCCATCTTGGGCTTTGGTACCCTGCAGATCCTATGATAATTGAAAGATGGGTCAAGGTAGCTTCACAGATTCTATCAAGTTTAAAGCTTTTATGCTGGAAAAGCTGGGCCCCATAGTCCACCAATGTACGTCTGGTGAGATCCCATCCACCACTCTACTTATATACCGTTTATGAATGAAACATGCAACAAGAAAATTGACTCCCAGTGGCTTGAACTAGAATGACTACTGTTTCCCTCAGCTACATCTTGTACGCAAAGCTCTTTGTAAACAAAAAGGCTGTCTTTATCCATTTTCTAGTTTTCCTCATAGTTTTTTCCTCCTCAAGTCCTGTTTGATTTGATTAGTGTTTTTAGACTTAATACTGTTTCTAAACTGAAGGTTGCAATGATCAGGTCTTTGTTTCCTTCCATCTCTTTAAACTTATACATGACTTCTTTACAAGCAGTCAGTGTCATTTTTCTTTGGACTCAGAACTTATGTTTACCTGAATAAACAATGTTATAGCATTAACTTTTGTTGATGACTTGATCACCTTATTAATGGCTCTGGTTATAGTTTTGAATGACGAGGCAAGTTAGTTAGTAGAGAATAGTTTGGAAGTTTGATGAAAAAATTTTTATAACATGATTGCCAATAATCTTATTGATTGGTTCTCTGTTTACTTTTCAGTTATTTGTTTAAAGGTATTGTCATTTGTAGTTTTAAGTTTGTCCATATATCGGTACATTCCTTCACCCCTTCTAATCCCCTATATTCTCAAGCTGTACAGTGAGGAATTATAACATATGCCCGCCATATATTGACCTATGATAATCCCAAATCCCAACTGAACTCACTTTTTCTTTCTGATCATTTGATAAATGGCAACATAAAACATCAAAGATAGAAAGGGTGCTGTCACAAGAATCAGAAGCTGGAATGTCTGTGGTCTCAATAATTTAATAAAGCGCAACCTGTCACCTGTCAAAACTGAAGGCTAAACTAGCTTTCATGCTTTGACCAGTTTAAGCTTTGCTGGTGTTTCATTCAGATTTCAACAGTAAAAGTCATGATGTGGCTTTTCTTCTCCATAGAAATGTAATCAATCAAACTGATTAGAGTTGATTACATTAGATTAGATGGGGGAGTGGCAGCCTAGTGGTTAGGGCATAGGGCTGGGAATCCTGAAGTTGTGAGTTTGAAACTCACTCCCACAGACTGCTAATTGGGGTCTGGAACCCCACACTGCTCCCTGGGCTCCGCACACTGGCAGCCCACTGCTCCCCAAGGGGAAGGGTCAAATGCAGAGAGTGAATTTTGTTGCGCTGTACTTGTGACAGTTTAATGACGATAAAAATGCTGAAAAAAAAAGACTTGATCTGATATTACCACATTTAATCATCTGAAACATGGTAAGGAGACAAAAGCTAAAATACACATATATAACGACAAAATAATTTGAATAACACATAAAGAATTCTTTCATAAGATCTTTGAAATTTATTGTAACTAAATGAAAGCCTTGTGATTTAATGTGTGTTTTGTTTTTTTCTGTCCCTCCAGAGACCTTTCAGAAACCAAAGTACATTCTTTGCCTTCATTAGGCATGACCAGCATTGAAAGGCTTCAAATTAGCAAAACGTGGGAACTCAAAGCTCTTCCTCCTTTGAGTGCCTTTCTTCATTTGCAGAATGCCCATGTGACCTATGCAAGCCACTGCTGTGGTCTTAGAATGCTTGAAAGATGGAGGAGGTAAGAAAACAATCGAGTGCTTGAAAAAATCCCCATGTCTTTTGCATTCCAACCAACTCCAGTGCTCACAATAGAACAAATTACTGTAAAAAAAAAAAAAGAAAAAAAAGAAGCTACATTATCAGAATTAACATCATATATAAAATGCTTGTCTATTTTTAATAGAATATCTTCAACTGCTTTATCATTCTTTTTTTTATTATTATTTTGCTATATTCCATGGCAATATTCATTTCACCAAACCTATTGTTTACTGGAAAAACTTAGAAAAAAATGACTTTGACTGCAGTTAAAACTTAATTGGGTTTAAAAAGTGGTGGTGATCAAATATGGTTGAAGAGCGGTGTTGTGATTTTATGTTCTATTCAATTCCCAGCCAGCTGGGAATTTATATTTCTGATACTTTAAGATGTCTATTGCCCTCCCCTGTAGAGGTGTTAAAATATCTTATTTAATCAGATATTATTTCAGCTGTTATATATTGTTTATGACACACAGTCCTACTAACTGTGTGTTAGAAAAATAGATGAAAGAGTGATTCGAGCTCTCATCATGGTCAAACTGTTAATTCTGCACATGTAATAAATTCACCACAACTTCTGTTCAAAATATAAGAGTTTATTAATTAAAAAAAATATATTGAGCTCCAAGTCAAACATATTTCAGTTTAACACTCTCAACTAAGACTAGTGAAATTCAACTAAACTAAACTACTATGTATAAAGAGGAAGGGAAACATGGTTGAAAACCATATTACAGTTTAAGATGGGTTTTAATTTTGAAAACCAAAGCTTTTCACTAATTTAGATAAATTGGAATGTTTTTAGACCAATTCACAATGCAAATCCATGAGGTGAATAAAACATTATTTGGCCAAATAATGTTTTATTTAATGATTTGCTCAATCAAGAACCAATAAACTTTAGTCAAATGATTCTTTAACCTCTTTGAAATAGCTAGCAGCGAATAGACATCAGGATTTCACTAAATGATTCTTGGTCAGACTTGGTAATGGAAATGTAATGAGCATATGAGGAACACATGAACACTAATGTTATATCAGTGTTTAACCCTTAGTGAATAAAGCTTGTCCAAGCTTCAACAACAGCTCAACACGTTACTGTAGCATAGCAAAGCATGCAGTCCATCCTGTTAGCTTGCCTCCACCCATCAGTAAACACATGAAATGATCAAAATCATCAAAAGACATATTGTTTGTTCTGGCCCTAATTGTGCCAGACCTGCAAACCTTTTTGTACATTTCCATTTGGAAGGCTTGAGTTTCATCCAACTGCAGCTCAGCAGTCATGGCAGGCTCTCTTTTGTCTCAGTTGTTGATCAAGGCAGGCTTCTCATCCAGCCTGACTCTATAAGTTCTGAAACTCAAGAAAAATGTGCTGCAAAAGGTCTGTTTTGCTTGGAGAGATCTTATAGCTGGTTATTCACCAAAACCTTTATTTTCCTCTGTGGTCATTATGTCAAGATGAAATATGGACACTGGTTCCCAATGTCCAAAAACCATGATCATGGCATATTAAATAATTAAATTTGCACATTTATAAAAACAACTGATTGTGTGAGAGATTTCTCAATTTCTTTGTTTGAAAGGTTTCACTTTCCCTAAATCACTTGTTTCACCTCTTTTATATGACCCATCTATATTAAGTTGTCTAGCATCTCTTCACCAATTTAAGTCTGTATCTCAAGTTTGAACAGCTTCATTGATCATATGAAACCTTTTGGTTCTCCTTGTAATCTTATTCCCTTTCACCTTTTTAAAAATGTTTTTATTACCATTGGACCAGAGCTTTTGGCTATTGTAAATAGTAATATTGGTATCAGGGTTCGTACCCCTTTTCCAAAGTGAAAATCAAGCACTTTTCAAGCACTTTCAAGATCCATTTTAAAAACTTTTTCCAGCACCTTACGGAACCAGTTTTGCGCGGATGACGGCCGGGGGGTTGGGGGTCGAAATGAATACATAAAACTAAATCCTATCTTCATTTGTCAGAGCACACGAGGCAGATATTTATTTTATATTATCAGTTTTCTGATGATCAAAGAAAATGACTCCTCTGCCATGGTGTTGTAATATAAACAGCCAGAGGGTGTCGCAATTCAGTATTATCAGCCGTACAGTTTTAAGGTAAGGGCCTGGCAATGAATTAAAACTTCAGGGTTTTTTTGGGTTTTTTTTGGAACGTTGGCGAGGCGGTAGGGTGAGGCCGCCTCGCCAAGTTAGTGCTGCGGGAAACACTGCAATACATTATCACACCGTACTCTCAGTCACTATAACTTACCCTTCATGTGACTCGAGAGCGCAGACTCGCCCATTGTGAAAAGCTGCACATCTTTTTTGCAGACTTTACAAGATGCAACTTGTGGGGTTTGTCCCCGTTTAATCCATAATTTGTGTTTTTCATCTTCCAGCCAACATTCATTGAAACGACAACCTCCCGGCATGGTGCAGTAGTGGTTTCATGGGGGCGGAGTCACACATGGAAATAGACTGGCAGATCGCAGACACACATAAGCGAGCAGGTTTCATTTTCGGGCTCTCCAACATTTTATTTCTCCATTTAATAAACACACGATTCAGTTAGATAGGTATTTGTTGCGAAAGAAATAGTTACAATTTCAAGCATTTTCAAGCATTTCATCCAAAATATAAGCACTTTTCAAACCTTGAAAACACGTCAAAATTCAAGCATTTTCAAAGATTTCCAGCGCTCGTACAAACCCTGTGGTATGAATGTGGTCTGTAGGGCCCTAAACATGCTTTTATATAAGCTTTAATTAAAATGGCAGGCCTTAATTAATCTATTCCCCTCAAAGTTCCGACCTACCTATCTAAATACAATTTCAGTCAGGTTTTTAAAAGGATGAAATAAATCACAAAGTTTTGCAGTTCTAAAAACAAATTTACAAGTGGACACTTTAACAAAACTGACCAAAACTGAGAAATACTATGGTTGTTTTTGTCTAGCAGCTGATTTATATATGTTCACTGTATATTCATTTTGTGATTAATGTCTTTTTTAAATTAAATCACAGTTTTTCTTTTTCTTTTATGTCCTAAACACAGAGAGGCAAAATTCTGCAACCTAACTAGGGCTGCCCTTGCAAATCAGCAGGAATCCTTTGGCCTTTTGTCCGAGAAGCTTCTGGGAAATGGTCTTTTCCAGCGACAAAAAAACAGCTCATTGGTCCCAACTACCGGAGGACAACATTACAATATGAACAACCTTGGCGACGGGTGTCCAGACAAACAGGCTCAGGAGGAGGGCTCGTATGTGGTGGATTTATCTTCAGAGCAGTTTGGAGAGGAGTTTGACTTTGCTCTGTGTAATGATCTTTTCAGAGACAAAGGACCGTCATGCACACCTCTGCCTGATGCCCTGAATCCCTGTGAGGATGTAATGAGCCAAGGCTTCCTCAGGGTATTGGTCTGGGTGGTCAGTTTTGTAGCCATTTCAGCAAATTCGTTTGTGCTGTTCATCTTATTGACATCCCATCAGAAGCTGTCTGTCACCCGTTTCTTTTTGGGTCACCTAGCCTTTGCAGATGGGTGCATGGGTATGTATTTACTGTTTATTGCATTGGTTGATTTCTACACACACTCTCGTTATTACCAATATGCCATTTCCTGGCAAACGGGACGTGGCTGTAACTTGGCAGGGATTCTATCTGTGTTTTCTAGTGAGTTATCTGTGTACACATTAACTTCAATTAGCTTCCAACGCTGGCATGCAATCTTTAATGCCATGAGGCCAGACAGACAGATGAGGTTGCGGCATGCGGCCCTGCTTATGCTCTTAGGGTGGTTATTGTGTGGGACCATTGCTTCTTTGCCAGTACTTGGCGTAAACACCTACCAGAGAGTGAGCATTTGTTTACCTATGGACACTGAGACAGCTGTTGGGCAGTTTTATATTGTGTCTGTTTTAGTTATAAATGTAATGGCATTCATGGCAGTATGCTTATGCTACCTTCACATCTATTGTATGGTGCACAATCCCCAGCGTGACTCTAGCAGATATGACACCAGAATGGCCAAACGCATGGCTGTTCTTATTTTTACCAACTTTCTGTGTCTGGCTCCAATTTGTTTTTATGGTTTGTCTGCAGTGCTCCATCAACCACTTATGACCATCACAGATTCTAAGGTTTGCACTTTTCTCTGTAATATAATTCAGATTTTGTTTTTGTTTCTGAAAATAAATGTCAATTTCTATATCTCCAACAGGTGCTGCTTGTACTCTTCTATCCACTTAATTCTTGTGCGCACCCTTTCTTTTATGCCATCCTAACTAAGGCTTTCCACAGAGACATCCTGCTATTGTTGAGTCGCATGGGGCTGTGCCAAAAGAAAGCATATCTCTCCCGAAGGCATTTTCTCAGCATCAAGCCCCATATTTACGGAAAGACTTTGCCTGACATATAGTCCACAACATCCCAAAACATAAATAATCTGCTGGCTAAAATGCAATCCTGTAAAGGCAGTGCCCGTCACTGGCTGCGGCCTCAAGAACTTTTCCTCACCATTTATGTTGTTTGTATTTTGTTCTCTTCGATGGGTTGTTACTGTACTCTGTAACAAATGAAGGCACTCTGATTCTGATTGTGAGCATTTTTCCCTTTTATATGCAGTGACTCTATATTTCAATTTTGTATTTGTTCCTGCTGTGGTTATGATAAAACCTAAAAAAAATATGAACTTACTGCATTTCAAGCTTTTTGTCTTTGAATCTGTAAAATGGTGTTAACATGTTTTTGCAGAAGTAAAGTGTTTTGCAAACAGTCCTTTGCCCTTTTTCACTTTTTTTTCATGAAACAACCACAGCATGCAGGAAAAGATTTGAGATCAGGTACAGTTTGCTTGCTGCAGGGTGGGGGCCTGGGCAGCCTAATTGAGATGGAGAGTCACAATACCCAACCTACGCCTGGAGTTCAATGTGTGTCTGATTTTCTGGAGTTGCTAAGAATACCTCCTCATCCTCCCCAGGAGATACAAGCGCTTTTGTGCCATTTTTACCAGTGAGGTGGTGTTTACAGTCCAGGTGAGGGTGTCTGTGATGTGCACCTCCAACAATTTGGTGCTGCTGACCGCCTCTACAGCTGAGCTGTTGAGGAGCAGTGGAGGGGGGTTAGGCTGGTTCTTCCTGAAGTTAAAGATGATCTCCTTGGTCTTCTCCACATTCAGGATCAGGCTGTTATCTCTGCACCACCAGCTGCTCCACCTCCTCTCTGTAGTCCTGGTCGTTTTCGTCTCTGATGCGGCCCTCCCCCATAGTGTCATCTGTGAACTTCGCGATGTGATTGGTGGTGAACCTGGGAACAAAGTCGTGTGTCATCAGGGTAAACAGCCAGGGGCTCAGGATGCAGCCTTGAGGGGAGCCTTTGCTTAGGATGATGATATCAGAGGTGTTCTGTCCGACCCGGACTGACTGAGGTCTGTTGGTGAGGAAGTCTAGCAGCCAATAGCAGAGGGGTGTATTGAATCCCAGCTGTTCCAGTTTGCCCATCAGATGCTGTGAGATGATGATGTTGAAAGCTGAACTGAAGTCCAGGAACAGCATCTGACCTGGGTCTTATTGTCCTCAGGGTGTGCCAGGCTCAGGTGGAGAGCAGCAGATGGCGTCCTCAGTGGAGCGGTAGGCGAGCTGGAATGGGTCGAATGTTGGTGGCAGACTGGAGACGATGTGTTCTTTAACCAGCCTTTGGAAGCACTTCATCATGATGGGAGTCAGAGCGAAAGACCGGTAATGGAGGGAAAGGACCGGAATAATGGTGGCAGACTTGAAGCCTGTTGGCACTACGGATCGGCCAGCGAGATGTTAAAAATGTCTGTGAGGACACTTGTACATATCCTTGTAATATAAGGCATTGATACGCATGTACACAATTTTTTATAGCAAAATTTTACGAGATATCTTGTATAACAGGAGCAAAGATAAAAAGTCTTCCCCAAGTTGCTTGTCTTATAGAATAATAAGTCAAAGATAAACTGAATATTATCTCAGCTAAAGCATAGAATCGTAGCATTCAATTAGCTGATCATGTAGCTCAGAAACTGGACTGCTCCCCAATTCAATCAGTCCTGTCCAGACTGTACCCAGAGAAAATCCCCAGCTTCCTTTGGCGATTAAAACGGTACCATCTTCCCATTGATGAGGATCCTCATTTTGGAGGATATGGAGTATATTGAAACCCTCTGTGCTGGTTCATTTTTGGAGGTGCCAGCATACGGTGAGGATCTATCGCCAGCCAGCCCGGTGACATCTCCTGTATAAACTTCAGTAATGGTCGCTATCCCTCGGTGCCATCCTGGAGCTAAATAGGCGCAGGTTCTTCCTTCAGCCTCGGTTCTCTAGGTCATCAGTCTTAGGATCCAGGTAGTTTAGCAGTAATAGTTTCTAGGAGTTCCTCCGTGATGATCATCCTGTTTTCAGCTTCATCAAGTTGTGTAGTATTGTGGGCAACATTTTGCTTCACTTCTGTCATATTTTTCTCCTAAGCTATAAGGGACTTTTCAGCCACATGGTTATCGATCCTGTCCAGTTTGTTTCCAAATCCACCAAACCCTGAATGCAGCAACCGAAGTTCAGCTAGCACTACGCTAAGATCACAAATGCCATCAGTTCTAGCGGTCAGCTTTTTGTTTTGGTCTGTCATCGGAGTATCAGACTGAGCTGGTTTTCGAGAACCGCATTTTAGTGTGACAAAAACCACAGTCTGAGAATAGTCGGTTTAGACACTTTCAGAGTTATTTTACTTCTGATCCTGGGCTGTTTTTTAGAAGTTTTGAGCATTTTGAGCACAGAGCATCCACTTTTAGCTGCCATCTTGGTTCACGGTTCAACAGCGTTCCCTTAAGGGTAATTTTAATGCTAAAGCCAGGCATACACTATGCGATTTTTTTCAATTTTTGCACGCAGCTGCAGCTCACAATGCATGTTCAGCCCGACGCTCTGATGCAATCTACCTGCTCACACTGTCTAAAAAATACGTCAGACTCAGCTCTGCAGTGAGATGGTGCTACTCAGGCTTGTCTGTCCGGAACCCAAATGAGTAGAAGAAATATGAAGCTCAGTATAGTGAAATTTTGGCAATTTGTGCAATTTTGAGCTGAAAACCCTAAAAAGAAAAGGTGACGGCATATTTGGACAACGAAATGGCTGAGCAAACGTGGCTACTACGGTCTGTCAATTTTACAGAGAGAACTCCATTTCACCCGCACCCCCGCCATGCTTCTGTGTTTACATCTGAGAGTAAGAATAAATATAAGAATACTTGTTCACGCATGCCCACTGAGTGATCGGTCTGAAGAAAATCAAACATGTTCCCGACCTCACGATTCCTGATCGGGAGGTGGTCATGAGAGGCTGATCGTCCCTCGTTACCCCCTGTAGACTACACGACGCAAGTTAAGGCTGAAAGTCGGCCCGATTGAAGAATTCTCGCATGAATGGACAATCACCCAGAAAAGGGTAAAAAAAAATCGCACAGTGTAAGCTGGCTTAACATCAATTTATGGAACTGGGTCCTATGAAATACACTGGATTAGAAACATATCTTTAAACTTCAAACTGCACAGTTTCAGCAGTAAACTGGTTCCTAAAGCTCAATGAAGGACATTTAAGAGACACCTCTTTGCAATAGTTCCAAAAAAGGTCCAAAAACAAATAAACTGGACTTTAGTTATTCTATTTGAAAATGTTTGACTCTGAAGGGCTTTTTCAATGAAAAACTGGTAAGTGAGGAGTTCCAAGCTAAGATATTTTGCATATGACATTATCAGATTGAAATATACGTGCAGATTAAACTCTATTAGCTAGTCTAATTTGATTATTATCTCCAATTTGGCCAAAATCTAGTTGTGAAAAATGGGATCTTTTTGATATGGGTTTCTTTTGATCTACTA
Source organism: Cyprinodon variegatus (assembly GCF_000732505.1). NCBI lineage: Eukaryota > Metazoa > Chordata > Actinopteri > Cyprinodontiformes > Cyprinodontidae > Cyprinodon > Cyprinodon variegatus. The sequence goes on along the minus strand of NW_015151235.1, from coordinate 140,796 downwards.
TCAGTTGTAAATGCCTCAAAAATTCTGGATATAAGTTTTACCTTAGCTAACCGTCAGAAAAATCTCTTATATGTGGAGGGTTAACAGGTTGACTCATTAAGGGCATTTTCAGCCTTACACTGGAACATCAACTCCCAACATTTCCCACTAATGATCCTCATTATTATTATAATATTATTTATATTCTATTCTTGTTTCTCGTTTGGTTCTGGTATTTGAAAGGGTTAATAATCATAACATTTTTCATTTTTACATTTTTCTAACAGTATTTCTTAATAATAGTTCTTGCCATTACTGTGCAGAGATTTCAAGTAACAAATTAAAAATACTTTGTTAGCTTACTCAA
>NW_015151235.1:139358-140014 GCF_000732505.1 Cyprinodon variegatus | reverse complement strand
TTGTTCCAAACATACCAAAGATACAAGATATATTCAAGATGATGCAAAATGACCTTTCGCGTTATTGCCATTAGTTATTTCAAAAAAATTAGTTATTACAAAGAAAATTAAGTATAAGGAAATTATCATCCAGAATTGTAGAAAACTGTTCCTTTAACAGCCAAGCAGGGTTCCTACAGCATAAGGCAAGTTAATTTCAATACTTTTTAAGACTTTTAAATGCCGTCAAACCTGTTATACCTGAGTTTTCTTTATAAACCTTGCTGTTATTCAGATTTATGGTCTAACTTGATTTGTGCTTTTTAGTTGATATTCAGGCTGCCCCACCACTCCCAGTTGTTTTTTTTTTGTGTGCGTGTTTGTTCGGTTTTCTTTTTTCTCGTGTTAAAATTAGAAAACAGAGAAAGCATGTAAAAATATGAATATAACGAGTATATGTATATAGTTGTATTGTAATGTGCTCTCTCAATAAAAATGTTAATATAAAAAAAAAAAAATAATTGTCAATTTTAATGTTTTATTTAGATTACAAAAATAAATCGTAATAAAAATAATCCTATTGATGATGTTTTAAAAATTAAGACCTACGAAAGACTGATTTAAGACATTTTAATACAAATTAAGGCCTTAGTTTTATTTTGAAGAATTCGATGCCT
>NW_015151235.1:130056-138625 GCF_000732505.1 Cyprinodon variegatus | reverse complement strand
CTCTTGGCTGGAGACAATTTTGGTTACATTTACACTTGCTCATATTTTCCAGACAAAAAGTTAACGGCGCATCTCCCAAACGTCCCGGCCGCAACAACGCTTTAATTGGTTCCACTATCGGGACGGAACCAATAATGGCGAGCCACTTTTTTTTTTTTTTATAAAAAGAAAAAAAAAATTGTCAATTTTAATGTTTTATTTAGATTACAAAATAAATCGTAATAAAAATAATCCTATTTATGATGTTTTAAAAATTAAGACCTACGAAAGACTGATTTAAGACATTTTAATACAAATTAAGGCCTTAGTTTTATTTTGAAGAATTCAATGCCTTTTAAGAATTCTTAAGGAGCCGCGGGAACCCTGGCCTAGTGCAGTAAAGCATCAGTCCATAACCTTTTTTCCTGCATTACTTTTATTTCTATTCCTTAAGTATTTTTAAAAAAAATGGTTCTCTTACTTGAGTAAAAAGCTGAAGTTGACTAACTTCAACAAAAGTTATTTAAACGGTAGGACTTCTACTTCTAGTTGAGTAGTATATAAAAACATTAATACTTATGACACCTCTGTTACTGTGGATATAAAATTGTCTATATAGATGAATGATGGAATTTGAAAATGACTGACCTTCCTCCACTATAAATATTTTTTCTGCTAACTCAATTATGCAGCAAATAATATATCACTTGGTGATAGCTCCTCTTTGAAAAATAAATCCTCACTTCCTACTCATCTGTGTTTCAGGAAATACAAAAACATTACATTTAATAGAAAACCAAATAGATTCTCTGATGTGTACTTAAATGATCTTTCTGGAGCAGCATTCTTTTAAAATGTTGTCTAAATAAAGAGGCTTAGTTACACTTATTACTAACCCAGATCACATTCAACCACAAGTCTTTCAAACAAAAGTTCATGCAGTCTTTTCTGTTTATTTAATTAATAAAACGTCTTTCTAGAGCATATCTCTGTTTTCTCTAACAACGGCACCATAGACTGATTTATATGTCTTCAAAACATCAAAAGCAGAAGGTCGTAACCTAGGCAATACATTTTTGCATTCCTTATGGATCTGAAAAAGATGAAAATGTACTAGATCTCCTCCTGGAGTCCTTCCCATTATGAACTGTGTCACATCTGGAATCTTCCAGATATCTGTCTTTTCATCATATGGTGGCATTAGATCATCTGAGAATGGCTGCTCATCGTCTATGAAAGGCCAAAGCTGCTCTGGGGCTACAAAGTGTCCAGTGAGCTCTCGGCTGCCGCATTTCACTAACATGCCCCCAGATGGATTTACTTCAGGCAGCGCATCTAGGTCATTTATCACCACATGGAAGTCATTCGTCAGCAGGAACTGGGAAAGGGTTTTCTCCAAGCTGTTCGAGTCACACATCACTCTTCTTCCAGCAGGGCTGTTATGCAGGTAGTGGAGAATGGAGACGTAGTCTGTGGCCAGTCTTAGCCGTATGTGCCAAGTGTTTAGATGCTGGTACTTTGGCTGCGCCAGAACATTTTCCAGATTCAACAATGACCCATGTGGGTGGTGCTGAGTAATGATTGAGTTGTTTTCCAGACAGAACCCAACCAGCTGCACCACAAGTGAGTCTTGAAGGGCCTGTAACATTGAAAGTCCATGAAGAAAGTCTTCTCTGTATTCTAGAGAGGCTAGCTCAGATAAAGCAACCTTATGACCTTTCCAATCTGCCAGGTAAACCTAAGAAAAGATAAACATCAACACATTATGATCATACTTAATAAATAATAATAAACAGTCAAAATTTCTACAATTTTTATCTAAACACATTTGTGCAGGTAAACTATGATAAAGTTTAAAAATGTGTCTTTTCTTAAGAAGAAACTAGAAAGAAAATAAAGTATTAATCCCAAAGGGAAATTAAATGTTGTAGTAACTCATGGGCAGTTTTTCAACAAGTTGCTATGGGTGTTGATAGCTGTAAGCAGGAAGGATCTTCTATAGCGAACTATCTTGGATCTGGAGAAGCCTAAAATGTTCAGTCCGTATTACGTCCCTTTCTGCTTTGCAAAGTTGAATCTAAATTAATAAAAATAATAATACTACATGTGAAAAAATACATTTTCATGTGAGAGGAAAGATGCTGCCTTAATTTACAGCAGCCAGACACAAGTTAATACCTATATCTAATATCAAGCATTAAAGTGGAGACATTTTCAATGCTTAGATTCAACCTAAAGGATTCGTCTTTAAGTCTAAAATCACACAACCGTATTAACCTATTTAGCAAAACTTTACCTCGAATTGGTGTTACTGATTCCAACTTGTATATGGACCAGTGTTTTTAGACCTCCACCTTAGCAGGCCAAATGTCAGGAAAGGTCTATAGCAACCCTTTCCCACTGGCTGAAAAACCTGTTTAAACCCGGGAAAAATCGGCTTTTAGTGGCAGTGGGAACAGCTCATTGAGCGTATCTACTCGGTAGGGGTGTAAATAATGATCGTTTTGTATCGATGCATCGATCCAACAGCCGACGATCCGATGCATCGACACGTCCGCAAGAGAATCGATTCATGTTTTTTTTTTTTCCCGTACGGTCTATTTTTATCCATTTGCTCCTGGGCGTAATTCTCCCTCCCGTGCTGCGGTGGCGCTAAACCTATTTTGCCCTCCTACCTCGCTTCCTGGTTATACTCTTACAGCAGTGTGTTGCAGTGAGCTTGACACAGACATTTTAAAATTATTCTCAATATTGAAGCGTGGTCTGTGCTACACACTGTGGGTCTAGATACGGCCGAGGCGGCGAGGCAGTGGGGGCGAGTTTAGTCCGACGACGGAGGGACATGAGGGCAAAAAGAGTGGAGATCCAGGTGGGAAAAGGGTCTCAGCGTTCTTGCGCACCTCGCTCTTCTAGCGGGTCAAACTTCACGAGTTGTTTTCCGCAATTTCGGTCATAAAAACAAAACAAGCCGGCCTCCTGTCTGCGGCACTGTCTGCGGTCAGCTACAATTTGGGAGAGGAGCAGCGGAGCGTCTGTGGAGGGGGCGGGACGTCTGGAGCCGAGGTATTGCATTGCACTCATTGCACTGATTTTTGCAGTATTTTTTTATGCAACTTTTCTACTTCTGTTATTTGCTGTTGTTTCTAAAATAAAAAATGCATAACGATATTACAGCTTTCATTGATTTATTTCAAACTTGAAACTTTGTTTAGCCTGTAAGGTATAAAAAAAATAAAAATAAAAATTACCGATTAATTGAATCGAATCGAATCGTATCGTGGTGTATTCTGAGTATCGAAAATAATCGAATCGTTGGGTCAGGAAATCGATACTGAATCGAATCGCCATGATGAATGTGATTTACACCCCTACTACTCGGGTCAAATGACTCGGCAAGCGACCCATGTTAAAATCGCCTCAGCTCTGAGCGGCATGCTGTGGGAACATAAAACTTGGGTCGACCAGCTAAAATACATGATTCCCTTGAACACAACATATGGAGTTAAACACACTGCGCCAGTCGCTTCTAATCTAACAACCTGAAACAACTCTGTTTACGTTTAATAAAGATGGAGCAGCGCTGGAGAGAAGGATTCAGACAGATAATAGAGCGAAACAACGAAGCACACTGACTACGCCCTGGCTTCCTTACCTGTTGTGCTCCATTGTTTACTTTCCTGATTTCTTTCGCACTGGTGACATCATCAATGCTATAACGCAGCAGGATGATGTCACCAAATACACAGCTGTCAGCGAGGGGTTAGGCCAGCTTTTTTGCCAGTGGGATGGGGGCCAAATGCAGATTGTTAGCGGGTCAACCGATGTTTAAAAAAACAGGCCTTAACCAGCTATTTTCAATGGAGAAGAGGATTATGTGGCAAAATCATTTTTTTAACATAACAGACATCTAAAAAAAAAAAAAAAAGTCCAGCTCAGAACTAGTTGGCCAGAGTCAACTTCTGTCTTTCTGATACAGTTTCAGCCTAAATATAAACAGGTTCCACCATCAAGTGAATGTGTCCCTGGGTTGGTCACTTCAGTGAGTAAAAAACATTAACAGAACTAAAACTTTCTGGTCCAAAAGAGAGAAAAACAGAATAGGAAACTAGCATATTGACAATTAAAAAAAAGTAGAATGACGGAGTATGAATCAACCGAATCTATACAGCTATAAAATGGCAATAAACCGCCCCTTGTATGTGCTTGTGTAGCATCAATTCACGTATTCTTGAAAATATTATTAAGGACACATAAATTATCTGTCAACATATCTATAAACAATAAAGAGAGACAGAATTTAAAAGTATACACACCTTCTTTACAGCTCCCTGGCCAATCAGCTTCACCTTGTGCACTTCTGATTTGATCTGTGAACACTGGAGCCATTTGCTACAGTTTTCCATTGATGGCAGTTTAAAGTGTTGAGAGAGACAGCCAGCATGGGTACTCACTAGCTTCTCATCTGACTGATACACACCTTCCAGATACAAGTATATCAAGGCGCTGCTAAGCATCAACGCAGCAAGACATCCCATTACAACAGGAAAGACAAAGGAGTTAAAACTGCTGCTGTGGCGGCCCATGATACTCTGTAGGCAAAAGGAAATGCAAAAACATTACAAAAAGTCAAAATACATTCCAATAAATCTTACTGCATGTTGATTTTTTGCAAAAGGAAACCTTTATTTAAATAAAAGGTTTGTTATGAGTATATCAATCTTAGTTTTTGATAAAAAAAAATTTGTTTGCATAAACTAAAAGAAAAAATACATTAAAGTAATACAAAGGATATATATATTCAAATATGTCCTAATTATTTCCATTTTCGTTGTTATCCCTCAAATGTGGGGTTTTTCCTAAGCAGTAATATATAATAAAAGAAACAGAAACACTTGAATAACTTTACTGAATGATTCAATCAACCAAATTTCTATAAGTGAAATAAAATAACTCCATAAATAAAGTTAATACTCTTATATACTTAAATGTTTACGAGAATAAACACTAAAATTTACGAATTTAATATATAGAAATGTAAGAGAAAATGTAGCAAATTAATAAGAAAAAATACAAGCACATTTAGGAGAAATGATTGAAATTTTGCAAGATTTAAACATGTAGCTGCATTGGCACAAATATATCTTTAACAGGGAGTTTAGCGATGGAATTATCTCCTCGTTTTAGGGGTGCATCTTTATAATCTCATAAATGTGCGTGTTTTTCTTGTAAATGTGTGTATTTATGCTCGTGCTTTGCTACTTGTTTCCTTCTACATTTAAAGAGTAAAAAGAATCTGAATTTTTTTCCCAAGGGTGCACTTTTAAAAAGATGAAATTGTCCAGTGAGCTGTTTCCAAACGAAATTTATTTTTGTTTTACACTTCAGTAAACAAAATGACAAATAAAACCTGTCTAAAGTCTCTAAATGTGTTTGCTTTTACTAGTTATTTGGGTGTTTATTCTTGTAAATATGCCACTTTAAACTCAACATTTTAATTCCAATTTTTCCCCCGTCTATGAATGCCCCTATTACGCCGTCGTTCTTTTTTATACGGATGGTCAAAAAAAAAAAAATGAAATGGAATAAAAATCCTATCAGCAGTGAAAGAATGTAACGTTGCCTGCAGTTGTTGCCTGACATATCATCAGCTGATAGTAACAGCGAAACTCTAAAACAGCGAAAACAGGTTAGATTATTTTCTAACCAGCAGGTTAAAAGCGACATTCGTTCGGCATCTTCCAAAACCAGCTTCACTCACTGATTCTCAGAAGCTGATCCTGAACGTATTGAAGAACATAAAGTGACAGTTAAGCTTCTTCATTTCACTTCATTTCCCTCGCCATCCCCTTCTTCTTCTTGCTCGAGGTTTAAACCAACCTACAACTACGGAACTGCATTACTGCCACCTGCTGGAGGAATCTATATAAACGTAATTACATCTTGATTTTATTTTGTTTCAACACTCCACTGTAGAGCTGTCAAACGTATTCATGTTTATTACTCAGTTAGAAGTATAACTGTTTGTAGAAGTTAAGAGGATCAACTTAAGCTTTTTGAAAAAGTAAAAGTGTACAAGTACAAATTTTAAAACTACTTAGAGTATAAAAGTAAAAGTAATGCAGCAAAGAATTTTAAGGGCAGATGCTTTACTGCACTACTCTATTAAAGGACAATTTTTCTACAATTCTGCATTATAACTTCTCTATACTTATGGTTCTTAGTTTTATAACTAATGGTAACAGTGTCAGATTTAACTGTGCATCATCTTGAAAACTAGTTATTTTGGTTTGTAGTGAAAAACAAGTTGATGGAGCACAGAGTCCAACCACAAATATATTAATTGTCTGGATGACACAAATTATTTTGACGAATTGTATCTTTTTTTTTTTTATACCAACAGGCTATAACAAAAATGTGCTCAAATGAAAAAAACAAAACAAAAACTAACGAGTCTATTTTTAAAATGTAAAGAGTAAAAAGTAGAGATAATTGCAAAACATGTAAGGAGTAGAAGTAAAAAGTTGTCTAAAAAATAAGTACTCCGATAAAGTATAGATTTCCAAAATTTCTACTTAAGTAACATAATGAAGTATTTGTACTTTGTTACTGGAAAACTCCCCGGTCAGTGTACATTCTTCTCTGATGTGCTGCCTCATTATTTAGGTGGTAAACCCCTGTCTTACAGAAATGTGCACTGTTCTGGACTGACTCATTGTATATAATTAGATGTATTTATTTTGAAAAAGGAGTTAAGTTTAGATTAATGGTAAACTATTTTGTAAAGTGCTTTGCAACACAAATTTTTTACATTCTTTGTTGCACTATAGTTGCAAACTTTAACGTATTTTATAGTAATTGTATATGATAGAGCAAAACATGGCATTTCCTTTTTTCATTTCTTACCAATACACATTTGTATGCTGTCAGTGTTATTTTCCATATGAAATCAATCATTTGGAAAACAGAGTCTGTTTGCAATTCAACTGATGTCTGGCTGTTAAGTTAAAACATCAAAAGACAAAGACCACTGCCAGGCATAACATTAGTTAAATGAGTTGCATTATAGAGATACATTACAGAATGCACATCAAAGGTGATTGTTGAATTGAGCATCTGAAAATAGAAAGTGAAACTGCATAGAAAAGCTAGAGTGGTTTAACCAGCATAAGCTTTGGGGCCCGTTAGATAGCTGCAGTGGTGGAAAGTAGCAAAGTACAGTTACTTGATCACTGTACTTTAGTACTTTTTACTGGAGTAATTTTTGAGGGGCTACTTATAACTTTCACTCCACTTCATTCCCAAGGCAAATATTGTGCTTTCTATGCCACTGCATTTCTAGGAAGCTGCCAGTTACTTGCTCCCTTTGGCTAAGCTTAGGAAATTCTAGAAACCTCATTGATGTGGGTTTTAAATAACAGGTCCTGATCAAAATTAAAACCAAGATTTTATACATTATTATCTTATATCAATTTAATTCCATCCAAATGAAAGAACTTACTAATCAGCTTCTTTTCCAAAGACTCTGGTCCAAGGACTATAATGTCTGTTTTGTCTGCATTCAGGAGTAGAAAGTTTAGAGTCTTCCAGGTTTTTATGTCTTACAGATGTTGGTTAGTTTCATCAAAATGTATAGACAGATATATACTATGAACAAACAGAAATCTGTCAGAAAAATAAGATTCAAACAAGCATTACTGTACATTACTGTTCCCTAACTCCTACAAAATATTCACGTCTTTCTAAAAGAATATCATGGTCAGCTGTACCAAACGCAGCACTGCGATCCAACAGGACAAGTACGTATAAAAGTCCATTATCTGAGGCCATCACAATATCATTAGTGACTTTCACCAGAGCTATTTCAGTGCTATGATGAGCTCTAAAGCCAGACTGAAACTCTTCAAAAGGTTTGTTATAGTGTAAGTGATCGCACACTTGTTTGGCAACTATTTCCTCAACAATTTTAGATAAGAAAGGAAATTTGATATAGGTCCATAATTGACCGAGTCATCTGGGCCAAGAGACAGTTTTCTTAACTAAAGGTTTAATTACAGCAACCTTAAAAGCCTTTGGTAAATATCCCTGTAACAGGGATAGATTAATCACATCTAAAATAGAGGAGGAGATCAGAGGGAATACAGTCTAAACCCAGTTCAGATTCTATAGTTACCTTAGATACTGCTTCCAGAGATAAACCAGTCGTATATGTAGGGGTGTCAATGATATTATTTACTATAGAATCAATGTTATCTATAAAGCATCCCATAAAATCATTACTGCTAAGAGCAGGTGGGACAGACGGTTCAACAGAGCTATGGCTCTAGGTGAGGTTAGCAACTGTATTGAAAAGATATCTAGAATTATTCTTATTCTCCTCTATTGAGGAGAAATATGCTGCTCTTGCTTTACAAAGGGTAATCTTATACGGCAGTAAACTATTTTTCCAGACTAGGTAGGTTTCCTAGCATTTTGGTTTAAAGTGCACAGCTCTACATTAAACCAGGAAGCCAGCTTTCTATTTTTTAAGTTTTTCCTTTTCAAACGGGCTACGTTGTCTATGCAGAACGCAGGGAAATAGCAACCCCATCAA
>NW_015151235.1:122570-128812 GCF_000732505.1 Cyprinodon variegatus | reverse complement strand
GTATAAAATAATGAATAAAACCCCACAATTTTTTTTTTTTTTTTAAATAGAAATGTTTCTTTTTTTTAATAGATATGTTCAAACTTTTGGGATGATATAGTCTGACAAAGAGTACATTTATATACATGTTTAGGCCAGAATGATTTGACATTTAAATATGAATTCCCTACGACTTTAATGTGTTCCCTGTATATACTATATATGATATGTATAAATGAGCGATTTTAGAACTGTTTATGGGAGCTAATAAGATGTTAATAATAACAGATTCTTATTTTAATCGTCAAACTAATAAATGTCAGTACCGCCTGCCATAGTTCCGGGGGCGGCGTCAAATCATACGTCTACATCTCTTCAGCGTCTAGGTATGCTCTCTGCCTCGCCTCTCTCTGTTATGCTTCAATTATGGCCTATTTGGTGCTTTTACTCTGAAAAAGGAAGTGTAGACGTCATTGCTTATTTATATTAACAGACGAAAAAAGAAGAAAAAAAAAAAAACAATCGTCACCTGGACAGACGTGCAGCTACCGCCAGCAGGTATTTTGTTTTGTTTTATTAAGTGTGTTAATCCTATTGACGAGTGGTCTCTTCCCGTTTGGTTCAGTTTAAATGGAAGTCGTTTAAAAAGAAAGGAATTCGAGAAAGCTAACATTAGCATGCGGAGCTTATTAGCCATTTATAAGAGGCTAACACCCGTAGAGCATTTTTAAAGCTCAGGTTTAGCTTTCTTTTAACCACGGTTAGCTACATTTTAGCCCCTTTTTAACAGGCGTAACACGCCAGTAGCTTTATAATGTTTGATATTCTTATCCTCTGTCTTAGATTTGCTGTATGTTACTGATGTTTGTTGCAAAAATTATGCCCAATAAAATCGCCAGAAACATTAACTTCGTATTTTTGAGCATTAGAACTCGTGTAATGTTCACAATTTCTGATTCATTTGCAACTGGCTGTCAGAAAGCATCAGAGAAAAGAAGTTGCAGGTAGCAGATTGGTGGTGATATATAAAACAAACAGAGTCCACATAGTTTTTTAGTCATGTTTGACGGTGTAACGTCGCAGACAGGAGTTGATCACGTCCTCCCTCAGTGGGAAGAGCTGTTTCCATAGTTTCATTTTTGCTCTCAGGTTGTTATGTTAGCACAGCGCTGACCTTCAGCCTGTTTCCTCTTCAATCCACCACTCTGTCAACAGCGATGAGTCACCAGGAAAGCAGAGCAACTCTCAACAGTATCTACATTTAAAAAGGCCTTCATGCTGAAACACATCCTTTAAAGTTGTATCAAAAACTAATTTTACGCCCGAAAGAATATTGATATAAATTTAAAATGGCAGCAAAATTATCTGTAAAAGTACTATAGAGTATTAGGGCCAGACTAAAGAGAATATTGTTTTTGATAGTTTGTAGTATTATGAGAACAGTGGTGTCAAAAGTACACACATTTGTTACTTAAGTAGAAGTATATATACTGCAGTTTAAAAACACTCTGGTAAAAGTTGAAGTATCAGCTTGACCTCTTTACTCAAGTAAAAGTGGAAAAGTATTGTGCTCCAAAAACTACTTAAGGTATAAAGTAACCTTTAAAAAACAGCCTGATACCACTATATGAATTAACAACCCCAATTTTTATAGCCTAGTAAACTAGCCCCACCCGCCAGCGCCCAAAATCATTTTTGCCTGCGATTGATCTAGCCTCGATCAATGCCCCAAGCCCTAGAACTGGCAGGCCAATCACAACACAGAGATGTGTTTTGAACTTCTGGATGCAAAGTAGGCGGGGGTTTTGAGGGCGTGACGAAAAAGCTGCATGACGCTGGAGAAAGCGCAACGAGGAAGATGGCAACAGCTATTGAACAGTAGCTAGCACTGCAGCAGCAGCAGCATTCAATGGATCGCTCCATTGAAAGATAAAAGTTCTCTTTTCTGTTGCTGTTGTCATTTGAGGCAAGAATATTATACTTTAAAGCGTCACTATATGGTCCATTCACCAATTTAATGCGTAATTTAAAAAACTATTTCCAAAGTTGAGAGGACCGTGGCAACCAGCGGAGCTCCGAGGCTAGCCAGGGCTAACCGTAGCCCATCTGCAGTGGCCCTCTCTCTGCATAGCCATGTGTGAAGGACCGCTGGCTCTGATGGCGATTTTTTACTCAGCTTTGAAATCGGTTTTGGAAGGATTAGACTTGGGTTTTTCGTTTAAACGTGAGCAGTAGAAGGCTTTACGCACATTCATTTATAAGAAGGACGTATTTATCGTTTTACGGAAAGGCTGTTTGTTTACCCCCCCCCACCAGCTTTCTGTCAGGCTTACTACGTTACAGTCAGTTACGCTCATTGGTCAGAGCGTTGGCCAATAGGCACAGACATGGTTTGTAAAACAACAAGTTTGTTCTCATCAACAATATTCCGATCGGGGCCAGACTAAATTACACATTTAATCTTAATCCATGTATGGTTCGTTCTTTGTTTTTTTTTTTCGTTTCAAAACAAAAACGAAAAAACAAAACAAGCATGTGGGTTTTCTGTTTTTCCATTTTTTAAAACCTAAACCGAAAAAATGAAAAATCAAACTAATAGAAAATCAACAGCGTATGAGTTTTGTTTTGCCATCTAAATGAAAATTTTGATGAACAGTTTTGAAAACTTCGGCTTTCATTCTTTTCTTGCTGTGTGTGTCAACTTTCACGGTTGCTAAGCAACAGAGCATACGGTGGTAAAACCCCCCGAAGGGTAGACCTGTTCGAATTCACGGCCAAAACACTTCTGTCTCCTTATTTTCACGGACGAGTCTAGGTAGGATCCAGGTCTAGGTAGACCGTGTCTTTGGAGGATGCAGCCCAGGATTTCAAACAGAGCTAAACGTTTCCATTTTGGTAGTGCTAACTGAAAAAGTTATTCTTCTTGTGGATTGTAATGGCGGTTGGCAAGAAATTGAAGGCGTACATTACCGCCACCTACTGGTAACTAAAAAAAGTTATGTTTTGGGAGTTCAGGTCTTCATTTCCAGTTCTGCCATAAGGTTGAATTAACAACAAAATAAAAGTTCTGTCTTTGGTTTAACCATTGCAGTTAAAAAAATCCCAAAACGTACCCTTTTTTCATTTTTGCAAATGCCGTTTTTCTAATTTCGTTTTAAAAACGGAAAAACGAAAAAAAAAAAACATTTTTGTTTTGTTTTTTCGTTTTTGTTTTGAAACAAAAAAACCAAAGAGCGAACCATACACGGATTAATCTCACATTTAGTCTGGTTTATCAGGCTAGTACTTAAGTACAGTAACAGAGTATTTGTACTTCATTACTTGACACCTCTGTATGAGAATAAATTAGAATTACGAAAATAAAGTCATAATATTGTAAAGTCGTTATAGTACGAGAATAAACTGGTAATATTAACACAATGAAGTCAGAATATTACGATATGAATATAATAATATTACAAGAAAAAAGTCCATATTATTTAATGAGAACTCATCCCCTGCAGTGAAATGAGGACTGCTGAGAATCCTGTGAAGTTATACTTTCATATTAGTTTTACAAATAAGGAAATATTAAACCTTTTAGACCACTAGCATCAAATTATTATTATGACAACGTAAACGGAGCTTACATTTGGTGGTTTGTAGTTTGACTGTGTTGGTCAGATATTGTTTGAAGATGTCTTTTCTGAAACGATCTGGCGACTTTATTCTATCATGACTTAGTCCTAAAAATATTGTGACTTTATTATTGTGATATTACCAGAATAAAGTTGTACTATTAACACTTTGATCTTATTGTATTAAAACTTTTTTTTTGGGATAATATTACGAGAGAAATATACAAAAAAAAATAGGGGAAACTTTATTCTGATTATTTTATTATAATTTGTTTTTAGTCTGGCCCTTATACTCCATTGTAGTAAAAGTCAAACAGGTCACAGCATTTTGAGATAAACTTAGATTTTTTACTTAAATCTGTAAAAAGTCAAGAATCCCAAGATTGACTTAAAATGTCTGATGGGTTTTAGGTCCTGGGATCTAACATTTTAGAGATATTCTAGAATAAAAAAATCTTTCTTTTAATGGTAAAAAATAAATACCAGGTAAATAACTTGTAATAGCTGTTTTGTTCATACAGATGGTTACTTTTGCAACCGTAAAATGTTAGAAAAAGACATTCAGCTATTTGCAATGAAACAGTGTGATGTGGTTTTATTGATATCCTCTCATTTTTAAGGACAAGGAGTTACCATAACTAGCATAACACAATATTGGAGCTGGCAAGATTAAGATTAGTTTGATGAGTGATGACTTCTTGGTTTATTAAAAAAAATTGTAATAGCAATAGATCCAATAGATCCAAAGCAATTGTCATAAGAAAATGTCCTGTTAATTGTGGGTTTATTTGTGGGTTTAAGGTTTTAGTTGCCTATTTATTGCTTGCAAGGTAATTTGTATATGGTTTTATTTACAAACTGGATAGTGTTCTGTCAGAACTTTTTGAGAAACCAGAGTTTTTCTTTTACCTTTATAATAAAAAACTAGCTTTGACTTCAGTCATCCTCTCTGGCTGGTGCCCTTAAAGATTTGGTGACCAGACGTCCCCTATATCCTGACGTCCCCTATATCCTGGGACAGCCCTCGTTGTGGACCTCCTGTCCTCAGCTTAAGCTGTCCCTGGAAATGGCCCAGATTTTTACCATTTTATGAATGAGGGGGAAATTATGTATGTTCTACCATAATTAAGGTAGAATGAGCGTGAGAGCATGTTGTAATTTATACTTTCAGGTGGTTAGTTATTAAAAGTATAGTTATTATAAGTTGCTTTGCCTGTTTATGGTTGTGATTATAAGCATAGGCTTCCAGGCCAAGCTGTGCTTTTCTACTACTCGGCTTGGATGAGAGTTTCTCATGAAAAAATAGGGATTTGTAACAGGAGACAAGATCTGCATGATCTCAGAATGATGGAGGAAGAGATAACCAGCTGTTTAATGGACATTTATTATGTCTTTGATTTTAGTTTCAAATATTGTGTGGTAATTAGCATTTTTAGTATTTATACAGGTGAGATAAATAATCTTAATGATCTTAAATTATTTAAATTTACAAAATGTCAGTTTTTGTTTATTTTTAACTTTTTGGAAGGGCTGAACCAATCAGATTAATATTGATTAATTGATTATTGAAATAATTGTTAACTACTTTAGTATAGAGAAGACTGATTGTAGATGCAGCCAAGAGGCCCATGATCACTGGATGAACTGCATAGATCTACAGCTGAAGGAGGAGACTCTGTCCTTAGGAAAACAGTCATGCATATACTTGTCAAATCTTTCCTTCTTGGAAGAAAGCCATTTCTTAAAGATATCCTTAAAAAGCATTTTTTAAAGTTTGCCACATGGAAGACATAGCAAACATGTGGAAGAAGATGCTCTGGTCAGATGAAACCAGTGGTGTCAAAAGTACACATTTGTTACTTATGTAGAAGTATAGATACTGCAGTTTAAAAACACTGGTAAAAGTTGAAGTATCAACTCTACCTCTTTACTCAAGTAAAAGTGAAAAAGTAACCTTTAAAAAGAAACAGTCAGATGCCACTATATGAATTGAAAACTACATTTTTCGACTATTTCGGAAAATTTTTTGAGAAATGGCTGTAGGATGAGGGAGGTCTTGTTGGTTTCCATCTCCATACGCTCTCGCCTGTGTCCGACCTTTCAGACATTTCAATCTTCATCTTTTTTGGTGGGATAGTCTCTCATTCATAATTCTTCCTGTCCGCTGAACTGCTGCTAGTTTTTCTCACATGCCTGGAAGATGTCTAGTGCTGCTACCACAGATGAACTCGCTCTCCAGATGAAATTGAATGATTCAGATTAGCTAGAATGACTAGAAGGGGTAGAGCGTAGCCACCTGTGGCCCGGGCTGCCTATCACAACTCCAGTCCGGCGCGCGAGGGGTCTGAAAAGTCTCTAAATATAGCGACAAAGTCGCTGAGTTGGCAACACTGCACGGGCGACCGGGCAGCCAGGGCGGCATCTTTATAAAGGAGGGCGGGACGCGCGCTTGGAAAAAACATAACTGGCACTTGGAGTGGGTCTCGCCTGGGGAGTGAACCGCCACTGATCATCTCTCTCTCTGTCTATATAAGACAGTGGCGGGCCGCCACAGTCTCACTCATTAATGGGAAACACTGTTTATAAACAATAAACTGAAGCTAAGAGTAACAAGTAACTTTTGTTTTAAGCATGTAAGGAATAGAA
>NW_015151235.1:119921-122411 GCF_000732505.1 Cyprinodon variegatus | reverse complement strand
TGGTTTGGGCCTGCTTTTGTTCAGCAGATGCAGGGACGATGGTTGAAATTGATGGGAAGATGGATGGAGCAAAAGACAGGACCATTCTGGAAGAAAACCTGTTGGATTCTGGAAAAGGCCTGAGACTGGGCCGGAGATTTATCTTCCAACTAGACAATGATCCAAAACAGAAAGCAACATGGTTCACAAATGAACATATCCAGGTGTTAGAATGGCCTAGTCAAAGCCCAGACCCGAATGATGAATCTCATCGCAGCTAAAGGTGGCACTAGAAGGTATTAACTCAAGTGGGCTCCAAAATTTCGCAAACCCAATTTTTTCAGTATTTTATTTGTTAAAAAAAAACTTTAAAACATCCAATAGATATTGCTGTTGAATTTTATTGCTGTTGATTCTTCACAAAAAGATGCCAATTTTATTTTTTTAAGTTTGAAGCCTGAAATGTGGCAAAAGTTCAAGTTTGATAGTATTTGATAGATGTTAAATCTCCAGGATAAAAAGTGCAACATTCAGATAAAAGCCGCTCAGCTGTAAAATGATTGGTTTGTGTAAAAACTTCAATGTATATCCAGATATCTGAAAACTGTCTTTACCTAAATAAAACATCTCCTAGTATGAATCTCGTTTTAATTGTGCTACTGATTGTATTTCCTGCATGAACTCTTGCAGTGCTATTTTGTTTCTTTTTGTTTTTATTCTGTATCTGGTGATTTCTAGCTGGAAATGGGATATAATGAGATTGGCAGTAGAGCTCAGGTGTTTTTATCACAGCAGCTGGATTGTTTAAGAGTCTCCTAAGCTGCCCAGCTGCTACCTGCATTGAAAGGCTGTAGGGTGAGAGGGAAGAAACAATGATTGAAATTCCAAAAAGCGCTCAATACCAACCAAGATTGTTTATTAGACAGGCGACACAATGTGGTACATAAGGCAGGATGATACGATGGATCAAGCTCTCTAGTTTGAAAATGTATTGAAACCAAAGCATATTAACAAAATGCATGTAGGGAATTAACACTGGGGATGTCAATTACATGCAAGTTCTGATGACTCTTTTTTTTTTTTCACATTGCAGCCAGGCAGTGAATTGTTCTGCGAAACCTGTAGGTGTGATGGGACTCTTTGTGGTCTGTTTGGTGGTAGCGTTCTTCCATCACAGTCACAGTGAAATGCATCCCTCCCTGTATGGGTCAAAAAGGTAAGTAAAACGTTCAATTCCATGTCTTTTTTTTCCTCTATTGTGTCCTAAATTCTAGTTTAATGCCTTCATGATTTCATAAATATTAACTTCAGCTCACATTCTGTGTTTTTTATCAAGTCCCTTAAATTGTTAAAACCAGGATATCTTTGTGTCTTTTGTATGAAAGAAATATTTTAATAAAATCTATGGCTCCTTCAGCATTCCTGAAGAACTTTGGAATTTAATTTAGATATTGAGTAGTACATAAAACATGAGGCTATATAGATTCACGATTTGTATACCCAGAATTTAACCCCTTTTCTGTTCCTTAATGTTCCATCCATCCACCTGGTTGTCTTCCAACCAGAACATATTTAAGGATGGGATTAACAGCCTTGTAAGTCATTTAGAAACTGACAAAACAGCAAATGCAGCTTAACGGATTTTTCAATAAAATATATTGTTGAAATGGAAAGAATTAATTAAAAAATAAATTAAACAATAAATTAATTAAACCTTTTCGTCCATTAGCTCCCAATTTTGGATTTATCTTTAAAGTGAAGAAAAGCTGAAAGATATTAACAGACCCTCATTGTAACACTTATCAGCATAACATGTTTTATAGGGGTGTGGGAAAAATTGACTTGGTGATATATCGTTATTTTCAACTTCCCAATATAATATTGATCTTTTAGTTCCTAATATCGATTTTAAAAACCCAAACATTTTTACTTAAAACACTGAGGGAAAATGGGCTCCTTCTGCACCGCCACTCTGGCAGTTAACGCTGTGGAGCGTTTTTGCTGTGCGGCGCAGCGCCATTTCTGTCTTTGAGGCAGTGACATTGTTATTTGCTGTTGAATTTTAATATTATAATAATATCAATATGTTGCATCACTGTACAATCATACAACTCATGTAACTGCTACAAAAAACGTGTTTAATAATAATAATGATAATAAAAGCAATTTGAGATTGAACCGTATTGAAAATAATTTAATCTACTGTAAAAAAGACCAGGGAAAAAAAAGAACAAACGTTCCCCTAACCCTTTGTAAAACTTATGTTTTAAAGAAAGGTCCACCCTACCATGGCACATGCTTATCTTGGCCATTAGAGGTTGAGAGGATTTTTCCTATATTCCTCAGTATGTGGTGAACTACTGGATCCAAATTCAGTAAAGTTCTTTATTTTTCATGGATTTTAATCAGGTGTCGATTGCAATATATAATGTTAATATTTAATGGCTACCATGCTAGCCTCGTGAGACCATCCTGATCTCGCGAGCTTTCAAGGTTTCACTCGCAGATCAG
>NW_015151235.1:116452-118451 GCF_000732505.1 Cyprinodon variegatus | reverse complement strand
AACTAACAAAGGAAGACTTGGACAGACAAAAATAACTCAAGTTTTTCTGCAAACTGTGCCCATTGGGACAAACAAGTCCGTACTTCGGCCACGTCCACTTCAAATGTAAAGCAACACATGCAGTTAGAGCATCCAAGCTGTCTTGGGGAATATCTGCTGCTGAATGAGGAACGTAAGAAATAATTTTGGATCCAGATCTTTGCAGCAGAACCAGAACTTCAGAAACATAAGTTCTGTGTAATTCTGCTAAAGAAAGACTTCTCTGCACATACAGTATAACTTGACTGGATCGAGTATTTTCCATTTCTCTCTATATATCATGATCACACATTTAAAGGATGAAATATAAGGTTCTATTGTGTAGGATTGTGGCTTAATTTACCAAATTAACTTGAGTTAGTTAGTTAGTTTGACCTTCAAGTAATGAATGTGAGCTAGTTCATTTTTATGTGTGAACTGAACTTTGAGCTCGTTCCTTTTAACTATTAACTGGGACAGCATTGCACTGATCGATATAGGAAGTTGTGGTCACTTGTTTCCCAGGACATGGAGGAGCCGCTACTCAGAGAACAGAATAGTGAGAATTACTCAGACATGAATTGAACAAAACATGCCTTTAAGACTCATTGAAACAAAGAAAAGTTAATTGATTGGTTGCTAATAATTCCTGTCACTGCTTTTATGATAGAACCCTTTTATATAACAGGGAAAAACCCCAAATGTCAGAAACGGTCTGAAAACATTGAGTAATGGGCCGTGTGCGAACATCTGCTCTAAGCCATTGATCGACAGTGGGCCTAACCACTATATAGTGGCGTTTACAGTGATTAGGGTGAACATCGGGACACAGCGGTGGTCCATTGTCATGTTCCCATAATGAGCACGTCAAAATGAATTAATGTGGTTAACTTCATTCTCTTTTTGATTATTTCAGTCGGACACTTACCTTTGCATGGCGTTTCCTGTGCCAACACATCGAGATTCATATATTGGTGAGTCTGCCTTTGTTGTCAGCAAGTTTTAAGTAATATCAACATGTTTTTATTTGCAGTGGGACAGGCTTTTAGCTAGGAATACTTCATAGGGTGTAGGCTTTGTCATAGGGGGGTCTGGGCATATCCTCCCCCAAAAAATGTTAAAATTTAGACTCGTTGAGAACGAAAAACTGAAAAACAGTCTTCAAATACTTCCAACAAAATCTGCAAACCAACAGAGGACTGCTTTTATTTCTGCTTATTTATTCTGTTAAGATTACAGCTGACACTGAAACTAATCTGAAATTTGATTCTCACGTTTTCATGTGTTTTAGTACATTTTGAGAATGTAAGTTGATATGTTAAGCCGGCCATGCGCTTTGCAATATTTTCAACCGTTGCATGCAGCTACATTTCAAACTGTTTGATGAGACTGCAGGGTTTAAAAGTTCACAGCTCATGATGCGTGTTCTCACACGGTGCGGCCCGACGCTCTGATGCGATCTACCTGAAGAAGAAGAAGAACTGCCTTGTTTGCACATGCGCAATGCTCAATGTTCTGGTAAATCGGGTCGTAGCTCTGCTTCAACCACAGGATTTGCTCACAAATACCTTACGACGGCCGATTTTCTCCCGACCTTACGATTCCTGATCGGGAGGTGAAAAATTGTACATTGTATGCCTGGCTTTACACAGGCAGGTATGTTCCACCGAAGGGCAGTTATACCTGCTATAAATGTCCAAAGGGCAAAATAAGTGCACTGTTATCCACTAACAGCATCTATTTCGATCTTTATGAAATAAAGACTCAAATTCTCTCCAAGAACCATTAAAAAAATCGGGGCATCTGTTTGACATTTGCTACAGATTTAGTACCGATCGCGCCCCCCCTCCCCTGTTGTCATTTATATCTTAGCTGTTGTTTTTTTTCCCCCCATTCCACGGACAGTATTGTCCCAAAGAACAAAAATAAAGTCAAAAATACTCCTATAGTTATCAGGCAACTGCTCAAAGTTTCAAGCTTA
>NW_015151235.1:114282-116442 GCF_000732505.1 Cyprinodon variegatus | reverse complement strand
GAATGAAGCAGAATGATATATTCCTGCCCATATCTCTTTTTTTAAGCTTTGTGATCAAATGAAACATCATTGCAGGTAACAGGTAGTAAAATATCTATAACAAAGATGAGCTTTAAGGGTAAAATAGGACTAACAACATAGCAAAGTAGTGTTTTTATAGAAAGATGACATGACCAGGAGAGTCTTTTGAGTTATACCTCTTTATTATAAAATCAAGTACTCTTCTGGTGGCTTATGTAGTTTTTGCTTGGCTGGATCTCTAAATATTTGATATTTCAAAAAATCTAAGGAGAACACACACAAAAAAACAAACATCCAAATTAATAACTTCTGTCAGAAAAAACGGCTTAAAACAGACGTTCACATATTTCATCCTCAAAATTGATGGCCTTGTATAGTAAAAAAGCTTTTTGTTGAAATATGAATATGTCAGTGTTTACGTGGACAACAGACTTTACTACAGAAGATCCTTCCTGCCTACAGGTGCATCTACAGCAACTTGTTAAAAAAATCCTGTTTTCCTACAACATTTATTTTCCTTTTAGATCAGTAAAGTAATTTGCAATGGAGCAGAACAGAATTAAGCATTGACATCATTCAAGAAATTAAAACGTGGCCACAAATGAGTCTTCTCAATCGACAATAACCCTAAGATATCTGTCATATTAGTCATAATGAGCCTGAAGATGTCAAAGTTAAGTTTTTTTGGGCAGGCATAGCAAAGCCCAAAGTGAAGATCTGTAGAAAATACGTATGTGGGCAGAGCTGAAAAACTGTTTTTAACCAAGGAGACCTTAAAAAGTTTTCAGAACTATTTTGAGAAGGTGTGAGGGTATCAAAGTTTTTGTGCCACTTCCATCAGTTTGAAGAGACTTCTACAAAATATTAAAGAAATGTGCAAAAACTTTTCTATGCAATGCTTTGTAAATGTGCTGTTTCTGACTGAATCTGATTGGGGGAAAAAAAGAGACAAATTATATAAAAACAATCTTGATTTTTTTTTTTTTGTTCTGTATTAAAAACAGCGATTTCCATAGTTTTTATTGAAGTACGATGGCCTGATTATTTTTAGACAACATGTGGTGTTGATTATTTCCCATTTCTATTTAGGGACTGTGGCAGCGTACAAGGTACTTGTGAAGATGACTCTTCCATTATGTATGCCTGGGCTCGAAATGCTCCGCCAACAAAGTTACCTAAAAGTAAGTCAAACACTTTAATAATTCAAATGTTTTAAAAAATTTCAGGTTATATATTGTTTGATATATATGTGTGATATAAAAATTGCTTTGTTTAGAGAAACGAAAGTTAAAAAAAATGTTCCGATCTCTTTATCTGAATCTAAACAACAGCTGTATTTATATCTATATCACAGATAATTATATCGAAAACATCAGAATAAAACTTTCAGACTTGCATTCCTGCCGTAGTCAGGATTAAAGCAGAAAGAGCGAGGAGCTGTCTAACAGAGAGATATGGGTCTGCTCTCTCTGTATCGGTTCTCCATCGACGACGCAATATTAGGACCAGGCTAGAGATTTAGAGAATAATGTAAAATAAAGTTGTAATATTTCAATAATGAAATTGTAACATTATGAGAATAAAGTTGCATCTTATGAAAATACAAGAAGCACTGTCTCTAAAATGAGGAATGTTGAGCATCTTGTGAAGTTAAACTTTGGCCTCGGTTTCACATTTAAGGAAATATTGATTTTTTTAGCGAACCATCATAAAGTTATTATCAGTATCAGAACTTTGAAACAATTGTGCAAAGAACTATGTCTGTATCGAAGATGCACGCTGCAAGCTTTCTTTCTGAAACGGGTTGTAGTAGGATGATTTCATTCCCAAAATGTTTCAACTTTATTCTCTTAATTTTATGATTTTATTCTTGTAATATTTTAAATTTATTCTCATAATGTTATGACATTTAACAAATTCTCTAGCGTGGCCCTAATACTCCTCATACTCCATCAGATTTTGGGTTAAACTAAATTTTCTTCTTTCTTCATCAGATGTTGGGTTTAAAGTCGGAAGAAATTCAGGAACATCTTACTTTGTGCTGCAAATACATTACGGAGATGTCAGTGCCTTCAGAGGTGAGGTTTTTATTTTCATATGATAGTGCACTAAAAAAGTAATGCAAATGTTTTTGCCATT
>NW_015151235.1:109399-111030 GCF_000732505.1 Cyprinodon variegatus | reverse complement strand
TGGTGAAACGTATCATCACTGGTCTGTAATGCTACATTCAGAGCGCAAGCAGCAGAGGTAGCAGAAGCGGCTAGTATACATGCAAAGTCCATGGTTGATGCGCATCAAGGTGCAACAAAAGGTGCCGCAGTGTGTTTTGAGCAGCAGGAGCAGCGCGTCATGAGCTTCTGAGCATCTGACGTGCACGACAGCGACCGGGCCAGAGGCTGCTGTTGAACAGGATTCCTAGTGACAGCGCACTGCGGGGGTTTTGAGCGGCTCTGACAGCGAAATAATATTTGAAGGCAGGATTGTTATCTTGATGAACTGGCTGCACAGATGAGGTTGTCAGTTGGACTTTCTCACATATAAACATATTAAAACTACTTTTCACCCACATACAACTGCAAATATAGCTGCCATTGTTACAGTCAAAGAAAGGATAGGGTAGCTCCGCCCAACGAGCAGCAGACCCACTTTTCGACCGCGCAGCTAGAGCAGCAAAGATGCTTCAGCTGCGCGTCAGAACTAAACTTGTAGAAGCATCTAAAATGAAGCAGCACATGCGATTTTGCTGCTCACGCTTTTGCGGTCTGAATGTAACATTACGGATTTCTCTCCACAGTTCGGTGTGCAAGTGATCCACGGATTGGTTGACCAAAATAAATAAATACATAAAGAGGCGTGCTCACGTGGAGAATGCCTGTTCAATCCAGTCAAGTAAACGGAGCGTTCATGTCTAGCAGAGGAAGAGGGGAGCTTGAAAAACCACCTGCATCCTTTAAGTTGCTTTATGGGAGCCTTTTGGCTTCCGTGTCAAATACTGTGATGTTGGAGGAAGGGTGGTGGGCAAAACAATGACAGTATATAGACATATGAGAGTGGAAATACATCTAGCATGGCCCATTTAAAGCGACGTCATCCGTATCAGTGCCCGTGACAGGATACAACACGAGTGCTGCTCAACAGGCACTTATCACTGCGGCATTTAAACAGCCTTCAGCTGCAGAATCAGACTATTAAACTTATGCTAAATGTGCTTTTGCCACACTATTTAACTATATCGCGCACTCACTTTAGTGAAAAAATGGTGCCTCATCTATACGAGCAGGAAAAAACATTTGTTGCTGAATTGCGACTGGCATTTTCTGTTGCGCTCACCACAGTCGGTTGGACTTCCAGATCAACAAAAAGCTACATACACAATGACAATAAAGGGATTTAAAGAAGGTTTCATGTATTTTATTGCAGTAGGACTGCAATAAAATGCTATCAATGTAAATAAAAAAATGCTTGCAAAAGCCTGTTAATCAACTATCAATGTAAATGAATGCTATAGACTAATCTGTTGATTATTTTTTGATTAATGGATTAATAATCTGATAACAAAGGGTTCCTTTAAGAAGAATTTTTAGCCAGTGGAAATTAAAACGTTTCCACTTGAGAGTTATACATCGTACTGGCTGCATGTTCTCATTTATTATTGCGTTAGATGTGGAAAGTAAGAGTTTTTCTTCTTTTTTTTTTCATTAAAGGCAGCCATTTATTGCTGGCATATACCTGCTAATGTCTGTGGACACGATTATACCTCCAGGGAAAAAAGGTATGTGTATATTTTGTATGAATTTGTCTAAGCCAACGGTGTCCAAAGG
>NW_015151235.1:93145-106698 GCF_000732505.1 Cyprinodon variegatus | reverse complement strand
GGAACTGTGACTTTGTGTTACTGTTAACTGCACTTTGAGCAAGTTCTTTAAAAAAGAAGAACTTAAATGTTTTCCATTTACTTAGGTTTTTGCTTTAAATTTTAAGTTTTATGCCAAAAGATACCATCCAGGACAAAACATATAACGTTTAATATAAAGCCTGAGTCTGATTTTCTTTTCTGCATTCAAAGCCGTTAATGGACTGCAGAACAGTGCATGATCCATCCCAACACATATTTTAAACATTTAGATAGTGCCTACCTCACCAGTTTTTTTTAAGAAGTGAAAAATGAAGCATTTATTTAAAATACACTTTGAATTTTTTCTTTTCCTTTAGTTACAAATGCAGATGTTGCTTGTGAATATGACTCCTACCCACTCTACCCGTTTGCCTTCAGGACTCACACACATAGCCTAGGTAGGTATTACAAATAATTAACTTTTTCAGCATTCCTTTGTGTAACATATTAGATGTTCATAGAATTTTCTCTCACAGGTAAAGTAGTCAGTGGTTATAGAGTTCGTGATGGAAAATGGAGCCTGATTGGACGACAGTCCCCTCAGTTACCACAGGTGAGTAACCAGTGAGTGGACACTGAGATAAATTCCACATAACTGCTATTTTGTTGAGTTGCGATTAGGCAGTAATGGACGAAGTACTCAACAGTAGTACTTGAGTAAAAGTACTGTTTCTAGTAGTCAAATCTTACTCAACTACAAGTAAAGTACTTAGTCAAACATATACTCAAGTTTAAGTACTCACTTCAGTAAGTACTCAATGCAAAAGTATTCAAAAGTACATGGATTTAAAAGTATGTAAAGGAGCTGTAGGAGATCTTGGAAAAATGGTTCCAGCAAGATAGATTTTTGACCATACACAACCACGCCTCTCCCTTCAGACCACCCCTCTAAACCACGCCTTCCAAATAAAATGCCGAAATCTGCCGGCAAAACATGTTTGCTTTTGTTATCCTGGTGCCTGCAGTTTGGATTACTTACATAAAAAAGCACTTCCAGCCGCCGTGGCAAACCGCGAGGAGGCGACTGGGCCAGAGGCTGCTTATGAATGGGATTCCTGGTGACGGCGCACCGCGGGTTTACGGGGGTCTCCGACAGAAATATTTTTTTGAAGGCAGGATTTGTAATTTTGATGAACTGACTGCACTGACAATGTTTTCATGTGAACTTTCTTACGTTAAAATAGATTCAAGCTACTTTTTACCCACTGATCACAGCAGATATGGCTGCCATTGTTCCAGACAAAGAAAGGATAGGGTATGCTGATGAAGATTCTCAGTCATCCAGAAAGGATAGGGTAGCTCCGCCCAACGCCCATCAGACCCACTTTTTCCACAGAGCAGCAAAGATGCTTCAGCTGCGCATCAGAACTAAACTTGTACAAGCATCAGAAATGAAGCAGCATGCGCATTTTTGCTGCCTGAGGTGTGAATAGGGTGACCATGTCCTACTTTTCATATCTAAAAAAAATGTCCGGGGAGGATTTCAAAGTCGTCCGGGATTTTGGTCGAATACAGCGCAGCAGAACTGAGCCGTGAACTCCGGGGCTGGGGACAGAGCGACGAACCCGACCCGGTAACGGTAGCCTGGACATTGGTGGCCCCGTGCTTCCCCCTGCCTGCCTAACTGGCCGCTGGTCCGGTCCAGTCCATGGCCCCAGCATTACAGGGGCTAGCTTCCAGCCATGGCTTCCTGCACAAGCATTGGGGGGTCGATTCGTTCATGTGTCAGAGTATGCGCACAGGGAGGAGGGACAAGCAGATGACCATGCTTGATGTGTCAGGAACCAATCCTGTACAATGGACCGTCTTTTATGAGTGGTTGGGGGTTATTCATTGATTTCTGATTGCAGCAGGGACCATTTATTTTAGTTTCTCTTCCAGACCTTCTATTTCACTGCTTGCTACAGTAAGCGGCTGTGGGGAGATCTTTAAGCCACATGGTAAAAAAAATGCGTTAGAAAAGATCTTGTACTGCACCTTTAAGTATTCAAAAATACAAATAAATTCTTCTAATATCACATTCCAGTATAATTATAATAGTGATTTTAAAGTACCTTGTAACTTTCAAAGACCACCTGATGTATTGAAATGTGGAAAAACTATGCTTCAGATTCTACAGCACTTGTAAAAACCTTGCATAAAAATGACAGTTATCGTTAACCTCCTCTGGGAGGGAGGGGGGAAATGGCGAGGTTTGGTTCTGTTGTTGGCATAGATTGCTTGCTAGCGGTGTGTGAGGAGCGAGGGGGAAATAAAGTGGAACCTGGAAAATGTTGTCTTTATGCGTCTTAACAATTATTATTTTTTATTTAAAAACAAACCAAAAGAAAACAGTAGGGTCTTACTTCAGTTTAAGTTTGAATCTATTACCACAAAGAAACTACAACTCTAACTCGAGAACCCATCCTTCTGAACAACTTGGCCTAATGGCAGCAACTAACGCCTTTATAAAATAATAAACTTCAAATAATATCTGCTCTGAGTTTCTCAAATTTTGTAATGCAAATCTCTAAAACAGTGGTGTCCAAATGCAGTCCTTAGTGCTCTGTCATGTTGAAGTGGCATTTGAAGAAAGAACCATCAACCAGTGGATTGCAAAGCTAAGCTCAGCCACAGGGAATAAGGAACTAACAGCTTTATAGAAATGGAGAGGAGTGAAAGTTGTGCTCACCAGAAGGTATGATTTGTGCTAAAATCATATTGGGTCAATATCGGTATCAGCTATTTCTCAAAGCTGCAATATCTGTATCGTATTGGAAATTGAGAAGTTGTGTCAGGACATCCCTAATATTTAGGTTTCTGAACACTTAATGTGTCTTTACTTATGTATTGTTTTGTTTTGTTTCTAATTCCAGGCTTTCTATCCTGCTAATAAGGAGGTGACTGTGCGATATGGTGACACCATAGCTGCTAGATGTGTTTTTACTGGCGAGGGCCGAACCTCCAAAACATATATTGGGTGAGTTTCATCAGTCATTGCAAATTCTTTCTGATTTTCTGATAGACTCCAATCTAAACACACATTGAACTAAAATAAAATGAAAATGCTGCTTATTTAGTAATGATCGGTGGACTCTTCAATTTAATTCTGTTTATTTATATAGCGCCAATTCACAACACGTTGCCTCAAGGCACTTTACAGAGACAATTCAACCAGATCATACAGTCAGATTGGTTCAAAGTTTTCTATCTAAGGAACACCAGTTGATTACATCGACTTATTGTCTTGAAAGCAATCCCTCACACCAAGCATGCATGACAGGACAGTGGAGAGGAAAAGCTCCCTTTAAACAGGAAGAAACCTCCAGCAGAACCAGGCTCAGTGTGAGCGGCCATCTGCCAGGGCTTACTGGGGTTCAGAGAGACAGAAACAGACATGGAAAAAGAAGAAGATACAAAAGGCAACTGTCAACCAGCTCCACAGGCTTTCCTGTGTCCAGGAAAGAAACAGCCAGCCAGCCGAACTCTGGGCCAGCTTGATTGTCAGAGGATGTATGAGAGAACATCCAGCCAGTCACAGTCAGAGAAACAGGACTACACTGAAAAACAGGCCAAACTCCAACATCTAGAAACAAAGGTGTTGATGGCAGCAGCACAGTTTATATTTCTCTCCAGAAAGGAGTCACAGCCAAACAGGAACAGACCAGATGAAGCTACTATGAGAAAAAGCAGAGAGAGCAGAATGTTAGAGATTTAACGAGCAAATACAGCAGAATGGGAGAATAAAGATTGAATGATGAAAAGTTGTCCCTATGTCCTCCAGCATTCAAAGCCTATAGCAGCATAACTTTTAGGGTATATAAGCCTTATTATTATATACATTATTATTATATCATTATTATTATTTCAAATCCTGATTTTACTCTATGACTGCTTTGTTGATTACATTAATCTCTATAAATATGACTTCAGCTCTCATTCACATCCAGATTTTTTTTGCTCACAGGGTCATATTTAACATTTTTGGTGTATATGTATTAGATTCATCATCTTTTGAGTTGGTAGGCTATTTACAGTTTTTCCAAGCTTTTTATTTACATTTATAGTAAAGGATGTTCTTTTTTTGGATGGACCATCAAAATAATTGGTCCTCCTAATGGTCAATCATTCTTGTGATATGTTTATTTAAGGCCGTCCTATGTGCTCGTCCCCAGAGGTGTCAAGTAAAAAAGTACAAATATTTCGTTACTGTACTTAAGTACACTTTTTAGGTATCTATACGTTACTCCATTACTTATTTTTCTTCCTACTTCTGACTTCTACTCATTACATTTGACACAAATATCTGTACTTTCTATTCCTTACATTTTAAAACAAACGTTACTCGTCACTCTTGGCTTCGGTTTAATGCAGAGGTCACTGATTAGAGGACCGTGTCCGGTGTTATGCCGAAAAGTGCATGCCTGCCGAGACATGCATCCCCAGTCGCGGGAGCGCGCTTCGCTCTGTACAGCTGCGACAATCGGCGAGGAAAACGGATTAAAATATGACCAATGGAGCTACTTGTTGTTATATTAATGATATAAAAACGTTTAAATATACCTCTTGCGGGGAAAAAAATTGTGGTTATTTGGCAGATTAATTTACAAAAGTACGGCTGTTATGAACAACATTAAATCCAAAGATTTTGTCCGAGGTACGGCTGATTTATTTGTTGTAGTCTCTTGTTATTGACACACAACAATAAACGGGTATAGCCGACGTGAGTTTGGAAACTGCAAAGCTTTGGCTAAAGCGGAAAATTGAACGCGCATCTACACAGCCCAGTGTCAGAGACCAGTGTGATGCATTCTCGAGCGTCAAATAGCTATGGTGCATTCAGGAGTATGGGACATCTCATACTTACAAGGAAAGAGACATAAACGGAACAGAACGTAACTCATACAATAATGTATTTATTCAGAAACATTGTGGGCTTTCTCACAATACAATACTTTTTTTTTTTTTTGAGTATGCACATCTGCTAGCTTTCTATTCTGAATTCTAAATCTATAATATTACAGCAGGAAATAATCAAAGTTTTTCAAAATCCTGTTTAAAAGCTCCAAATGAGGCTTCAGATCATAAAGCGACAATTACGCTGTCATTGTTTTACAGGCATGGATATACAGGAATACAGTGTCAACTCATCTGAGATAGCACGGGATGCAATTTTCGGCAATTTCTGTTTTTTTTATAAAAAAATTAAATGTATAACATGAATGCATGAACACCCCATTTTATTTCAGTGTTAAATTCTGTTTAAAATAACAGATCATTAAAAATGTCTCTGGATATTTACTGGTTGATGATTGTCTTTATTCAGACTGCACAGATTTTTAATTGGTTACCTGCTGGATTAATGTTTATAAGTAATTATTTCACGTCATGTGCGCCATTCATAGCAGAGCCATCTATATATAGTGGAAACTAGTGTAATTGGATGAGTCATAAAACGCAAACACTCATTGGTTAGCTAAAGGAAATCATCAGAAGCAAGCAGTTGTTCTTCAAACTGCTAAAGTGAATTGGCTATGCCATGCTACAATGTAGGATACAGAAAAAGATGTTGAAATGTCTGAAAGGTCGGACACAGGCGAGAGCGTATCGGGAGACGGAGACTAACAAGACATCCCTCATCTTTGGCCCTATCTCAGAGAATTTATAGAAATAGTTGTAAAATGGAGCTTTCTGTTCATATAGTGGCATCTGGCTGTTTTTTTAAAGGTTACTTTATACTTTTATACTTTAAGTAGTTTTTGGAGCACAAACTTTTTCACTTTTAATTGACAAATGAAGTACAGTTGATACTTCAATTGCGTTTTTAAACTGCAGTATCTATACCTTTACTTAAGTAACAAATGTGTACTTTTGACACCACTGTTTGTCCCCATTTTCACTGAGTCTGACATAGTGAAAAAAATGCAAATCTTCTTTTGGAAATTAAGCTTGTGTGAGCGATGTGAACAGGAACTTTAAAACCGAACGTGCACGAGGACAAATGGGCTCCTGCATACTCTTGCAGGTGTTTCATACACAGCGGGTACCGGGTTGTACATGTGCAATTTTTTTGGAAAGTGGAGCGGGAGGGTCTTTTAAAAAATTCCTGGATTTCGCATATCCTCCACCATACCTTTAACTATTTGTACTCAGAAAAAACGTTCATGTAGTTATAAAGTTTCTTTGAGGTATGAACATCAATCATTGTTGATTGTATCTCTAATTATTGTCTCCTTTTTTTTTTGCAGTGGTACTTCCAGCGATGAAATGTGCAACTTCTACATGATGTATTACATGGACAGCAAACATGCGAATCCCTTCATGAACTGTATGGAGACAGGCTCCAAAGAACTTTTTGAACATATTCCAGCAGAGGCAAATGTTCCCATTGCTGTCAGTCCAGGTCACATGCACGCCATGATGGGAATGGGAAACAATGCAGGTATGGAAATTTACCTCATCTACGTACCGTACTGTCTAATCCTTGGCTTAAACTATGAATTTAAGCTTTAATTTTTTTATCTGTAGTTTTCTAATGGCAATGCAATAAAATAAAATAAACTGTTTAGTACATATATTTACCGTTTTGAAAATTTTTAGGCCAGACAAAGGTGTAAAAGAGATGACTGTGGAGTTTTTTACTCTTTATTTTTTACTAGCTTAGCTTTTTTCAAATTTACCAGAAGCCCCTGATAGATGACATTCAGAGCCGTGATGCAGTTAAACTTTTCTGTTTGGAGGAAACTTTAGAATGTTAACTCGAGTCTGTTATCTTCAAGTTTGGCTCCTACATGTTAGATTTACTTAATTGCTGTTCTAGTTGTGTTTTGCAAGGTGTAAGTTAATCTAAAAGCTTACAATACGGAGAAAGGTTCGATAGACAGCCACTTTTGTTTTGTGAAGCTGGATTGCAGATGCCTGTATGAAGAGCATTCTACCTTTTTAGAATATTGGCAGATCTGATGATGTTGAGTGAGCTCTCTGATGTGTTGCAAAGATACAGATATGATGCCTGGATGATGTTCTCTGTATAACTTCAACCTTAATGTTATGGAAAGCTCCATGTTTACAATGTGAATCTTCTATTCTATTCCTGAGAAGAGAAAACTCAGGACAAACTCTTTAAATAATATTTCATAATATATATGTATTAATCTACCATGAGACATGACAACAGATCTGGACAGAAATAGTAAACTTAGTCAGATCAGAGAAGTTGCTTAGGCTACGTTCACACTGCTGGCCTTAATNATACACAGCGGGTACCGGGTTGTACATGTGCAATTTTTTTGGAAAGTGGAGCGGGAGGGTCTTTTAAAAAATTCCTGGATTTCGCATATCCTCCACCATACCTTTAACTATTTGTACTCAGAAAAAACGTTCATGTAGTTATAAAGTTTCTTTGAGGTATGAACATCAATCATTGTTGATTGTATCTCTAATTATTGTCTCCTTTTTTTTTTGCAGTGGTACTTCCAGCGATGAAATGTGCAACTTCTACATGATGTATTACATGGACAGCAAACATGCGAATCCCTTCATGAACTGTATGGAGACAGGCTCCAAAGAACTTTTTGAACATATTCCAGCAGAGGCAAATGTTCCCATTGCTGTCAGTCCAGGTCACATGCACGCCATGATGGGAATGGGAAACAATGCAGGTATGGAAATTTACCTCATCTACGTACCGTACTGTCTAATCCTTGGCTTAAACTATGAATTTAAGCTTTAATTTTTTTATCTGTAGTTTTCTAATGGCAATGCAATAAAATAAAATAAACTGTTTAGTACATATATTTACCGTTTTGAAAATTTTTAGGCCAGACAAAGGTGTAAAAGAGATGACTGTGGAGTTTTTTACTCTTTATTTTTTACTAGCTTAGCTTTTTTCAAATTTACCAGAAGCCCCTGATAGATGACATTCAGAGCCGTGATGCAGTTAAACTTTTCTGTTTGGAGGAAACTTTAGAATGTTAACTCGAGTCTGTTATCTTCAAGTTTGGCTCCTACATGTTAGATTTACTTAATTGCTGTTCTAGTTGTGTTTTGCAAGGTGTAAGTTAATCTAAAAGCTTACAATACGGAGAAAGGTTCGATAGACAGCCACTTTTGTTTTGTGAAGCTGGATTGCAGATGCCTGTATGAAGAGCATTCTACCTTTTTAGAATATTGGCAGATCTGATGATGTTGAGTGAGCTCTCTGATGTGTTGCAAAGATACAGATATGATGCCTGGATGATGTTCTCTGTATAACTTCAACCTTAATGTTATGGAAAGCTCCATGTTTACAACGTGAATCTTTGGTGGTTCTGTTCCTGAGAAGAGAAAACTCAGGACAAACTCTTTAAATAATATTTCATAATATATATGTATTAATCTACCATGAGACATGACAACAGATCTGGACAGAAATAGTAAACTTAGTCAGATCAGAGAAGTTGCTTAGGCTACGTTCACACTGCTGGCCTTAATTCTCAATTCCGATTTTTTTGTCAAATCCGATTTCTTTGCGTTGCCGTTCACTTTTCCAAATATATGTGACTTCTATGTGATCTCCTATGTGAACTGCAATCATACATCTTAATTGTCCTGCTTGTGCTGTATAGGACGTAATGACGTCCCAAGCCGGCGTGCTCTGTGTTTACGGAAGTAAACATGGTTGATGGTGCTGGAGCACATCTAGTGATCTTTCCCAACCTTAGAAACACAATCTTTTCAAGACGGTTAAACATAAATACTACTCTCTGCATCATCGTCCGCCATGGTTGTTGTTTTTCTTCCCACTTCTGCATAGCAAGTTGCAGAATGGTAACCTTTGTCAGATATTAATGACATTCAGACACATTGCATTTCAGACACAGGTTGCATTTTAAAATATCAGATTGTTATCGGAATTAGGACCCCATAGCCTTGAAAAAATTGGATACATTTTTTTCTGACTGTCCTGAAAAGATCAGATACAGGTCGCATATTGGCAAAAAATCAGATTTGGGGTAACTTCAGGCTGTGTGTCAACGTAGCCTTAGAGTTACAGAAGGCAGCGCTTACCAACTGGGCTCACATATATCGTTGAAGTTGCCACGAGAACCATTTTATATAACTTCAGTGTGCCAGATCATCACATCGTTTGCAGATGAGGAGACATCCAAGGCTCCAGCTTTATCAAAATATTACACTTTGATTTTAGATCAAGGACACGGCTCCCATTCCATTCCCTAATCTTTGCCACATACAGAATTATGATGATTTTTTATTCTAACTGTCCCAATTAGGTAAACTACTGAACAACAGGCAGGTAATATTAGGGTTTATTCATTCATTACTAAGAATAATCCTAACTCATATAAAATAATCCTCTTCAATTTAGTTCCTTTTAAAAGTGATTTTGCTGTGGTTTGTTGATGCTTCTGCTGCTTCGTTGTTCTAAGTTGAGGTAAAGGAACAATCCTTACTGACGGTTCAACTTTTTTGAATTAACAATATGCTTAGAGCAGTAACAAACTAAAACTTGGCTTTTTCTTCTTGTTTTCTTTTTTTCCCAAATATTTCACAATCACTTACTGACCCTTTTTCCATGTGTGTTTAGTAGCTTTTCTTCCTGGCTAAGTTTACAAGGGGTGAAAGCAAAATGTTTGAAATGATGACAGCAGATGAGAGATGTGGTTCAGTATGGAAGACCAACCCTGACATAATTAAATATTAAAAGCAGAAATATGTATCTAGTATAAAGTTCCTATATTTGTTGGTCAGCAAAAAGCAGTCAAGTATCCCACTAATTGCACTGCCTGCTGCCAAACAATACTAATCTGCTGCTGCTCTCCAATGAAGAACAGGATGGAAGGTAGCCATTGCTCTTAGCTCCTCTATAGCGAGGCAGCCACCAGCTGCTACTGACCAATAGGAGACAAGCACGTCCCCTCTGTTTTTACTGTTCCTGCTGCACAGGGAGGAAAAACAGGCAATGGAAAAAGCCAATTACAGAAAAATGTGAGGCAGAACGGGATAGTGTAAAGAAAAAAGAGGAGAGGAGGAAATTTAAAAGGTTTATGTAAGGAAAAGGAAAAACAAAATATATACATTTCTTGATAAAAACGGAAAATGTATACAATGTATATATTTCTGCTTTTATTTTTTGATTATGTCTATTTTGGTTCTCCAAAGTACTTAACTGGGACATTAACTCATTTCAAAGTGATTAGTGAATATTTTTATGGTTTATTTTGTATGAATACGGTAAATTGAAGTGAGCCCATTTCAGGTTGTAAAGATAGCGTGTGAATAGAACATGGAATAAAAGCCAAGAAATAGATTTTCCAGGTAATCATTATCTGCTTCGGCTAATGTACTTTGAAACCCTGTGCAGAAAGGAAGCAGCTGTTGCTATAGTTTCACATTATAGCTGCAAATATCAGCTATTACATTGTTTTTTCCAAGCCTATAACATTCTATAGTGGTTTATTTGATGATATGATCTTTTACCACACTAAAGTCTTAAGTCTGCATTTTACTCACTTTCTCATTATGATTGTGAAGTTTTGTGGACTGTGTGTGTCTGTCTGGGTGACTGGCCCTTTGAAAATGAAAAATGTAGCATAAATCAAAGCTAAAGACGGGATTAGTTATTAGCTGAAATTTCATTTTCAGAAAGGTTGATCTGAGTTTAGAAGTTGGGAATTTTATGACATAATTGAATTGCATGTTGTTATCTGTGCAAAAATAGCATCAGTATTTTTTTTTCTTTTCTCTCACATCTCTTTTTTGCTGCAAAACTACATTTTTCTTTGTTTCCTTTTCTTTCTTGATCCATCAAGATGACAAGCAGCTCTTAACAAACAGAGAGATTACAGATCTGGATCAGGGTAAGTTCAATCAAATATTAAGCTGTAGCCATGAGAAAACATAATGAGATAATAATTAATTGAAATTGGTAGAAAAATGTGGGATTAATACAAACTGATTTCCAACTGCATGTTTTCTAATTCTAAGCAGCCTCAATATTCACAGTATGCACACATCATTTAGCAGCATTCTTTAACCTGCAGAGAGAGAACTAGTTATGGTTTGCAGTAGGGCTGAAACAACTGAACAGATTAATCAGATTGTTCATGATTGAAGCCCCTGTCACACCTTGATGATTTAGACCAGCGTATGCCTTTCGTATGAAAAATCTGGCAGAAACTTTGGCATACTTTGGATAAGTTATGGGTACGTTTTGTATAAGTTATGAGCACGCTGAAACACGCTGGTACATATCGACATACGGCGAGTATGCAGGCGTAGGTTTGAGCATGCTCAAAATTTCCCGACGTATGCCATACGTTGGCCATAAGTTACAGGTAAGTTATCTGATCGTTGACATACCTTAAGTGTAAGTTACTCATAAGTTGTCGTGTCTAGTTTATCCTAAACCTATTAGTAACATGTACATAACTTTTGCGTAATTTATCAAGAACTTCTTTCCAACGCATATCAGCGTATCTGACGTGTTCCAGACGGGCGCTGAATGTGTTTCTAACTTCCAGCTACTGTTTTATGGTGTATTTGCAGCGTTTTGGTATAAAGGGGGTTCACAGGAGGAAACCGTCAGTTCTCCTCCAGACTTCATCCCCATCATAGGGTGATCCAGAAGGTGAGGGTGATGGATCCTCCCTGCGTTCACGCCCACCACCTACAAACTTCCTAGCAGACATGATGCTGAATCTGCTGCGACTGCAAACCTTCTTTCTTTTAGTTTTTTAGTTTTCTTTTTAGTTTTTTTATGCAAACCGGGTGCCTCCGGGCGTATCGCTGCCCCCTTCTGGAGCAGCGTTGTAACTGAGGGGCGTAGCTTTAACTGGCGTATGCCAGCGTTTTAGGAGATTTTGGGAAGTCGGGCATACGCTGTCTAAATCGGCAAGGTGCGACAGGCCCCTTATCGAATACTGAAATAACTATAACTGAGTCTCTGTGTACACTGTGTAACTTTAGCCACTAGGGGGGGTTGATCTGTAACTTCCAGGTTTAGTGCCTCAAAAAGCAACCAGCAACACTTCACTGGTGTAAAATGAAACAGTCAGTGTTTGCAAATCTGATAGAAATCACTTTAGACCAGCAGATGGAGAAGTCATGCAGTTACTTCTAAAAAGACCAAATTATCCCTTTAGGTTTAATCCTACATCAGAGAAGTTCCAATTATTCATTTAGCTACCAAACTGACAATCTCAACTAAAATTTGTTGTAGAATTGGTACTCACCAAACTGCTTTATATTAGGTCAATACGATCTTATATTACACCCATGGACAGAATTGGTTGTACCCATTTGTTTAATAAAAAAAATCCACCGTGGCCCCAGATATGTATTTTGTTACAAAGAAATTATAAATAAAGTATTCAGAAATTATAAATAAGAATTTTATGAATATGAACAAATAAAAGTCAGAAATTGCTTTTAAAACATACCTTAGCAGAATAATAAAAAAATAATAATAATGAACCAGGCCTGGATTAAATGAACTTAATATTTGATTGTCCAACATTAAGGGTCAATCACTGCAATTAATCAATTCCTGCAACAGACTTCTGCTGCTCTCAGCTCGTGTTTTGTCTGAAGTCCTCATCAGCAAACTGCTTCTGTTGTCCAAGGTGTGAAGGCTGCCTTTTCGAGCTGGCCTGTTTCAGCTCCTTCCAGGATTCCTCAATAGGATTTAGGTCACAGCTAAATTACGTGTTGACAAGCCACATCGTTTTTCTAGCTGTGTGTTCGGGTCATTATCCTGTCAAAGACCCATGACCTGCAGCTGAGACCAAGCTTTTTGACTCTGGGCAGCAAATTTCTCTCTGGAGTCGGTCAACATAGAGCTGATGTGTCTTGACAAAAAGCTCATTTTTGTCTCATCTAACTATGGAACAGAAGCTTTGTGACTCGTCAACACGTAGTGTGGCAAATTCCTGATTGGCTTCAGAAATAGTGTCTTCCTTTGTTGTCTCCCATTCAAACCATGCCTACGATTTTTTTTAAATCTCTCTAACAAAATGCTTTTTACATGGTATAGTTTGTTGCAGAAGGAGTCATTTTATTAAAACGTATTACTCATTGATATGCAGGAGTCCCTGCCAATTTATTGTGGATTCTAACTCTAACGTAATGGTTTTCTCTGCTGATGGGGTTCCTTCTGTAGAGTTTCCACGTCACAACTTTTAAACCGAGAAGCTTGGTAGCAAACAAGGGGAAAGTTGCGATGCTCTCATTGCATATACAGCAAAGCAGCCTAAATGGGTATAAATGGGGGAAGGTGAGAGCGTTTAAAGGCAAGAATGACCAAAGGCTGAACAAAACCTGTGTAAATCTCTGACCAGCCTATGTAGATTGTTTGCAGGACTAAATCTGGACTCTGACTGCCTGTAGTCCTTCTAGACAGGTGCCTTTTCATTACTTTCATTACAAGATGTGCGCTTTATTACCTGCACGGAGAGTGGGAGGAAGGTTTCTCAATGGGAGATTAGGGGTGGTGCTTACAGTTCAAACTGAACTGTTCTCTTCACTCATGGTTTAAAATTGCAGAATCAGTTACAG
>NW_015151235.1:89612-90942 GCF_000732505.1 Cyprinodon variegatus | reverse complement strand
AACCTTCTGCCACAACAATCCTGCCCCCTTGACAATCGACCAATCACATTCACTTTATTCACAAGTGTAAAGTCATGCACCACTCGGGAGAATTCGGAACCGCAACAGTTGAAACAACCGCTTCCCTACGACTCTAATGGGGTTTTTTTGTTGTTGCTACTGGTGGGTTTTTTAATCAAACAGCATCTCTGTTGTTCATTAAATAAGTATTGCTAAAATGTTAGTCATTGCCTGTAGATGAGTCATTAGCTGCACTTCAAAAGAAAACTTTATCCCTGTAATTACTGCTGTTATTTATCAGATTTTAAGCCTCCTACACATTTTTTTTCTGACTCAGTCTTAAGTTTTGTCATTAAAAACAAAAATAGTTCTATGCATATTTTAAGTCAGAGCAATCCAAATAAGGGTTATCCCACAAAGCCCTATGCTGGATGCAAAATATTTTTATTAACCAAAACCTCTCAGTTAGCGTTTACTTCTATTTTATTAGCAGCACAGCATTATATCATAGATACTGTAATATTAGCATTGTGTTATAAAAAAGCTTTTATGTAAAAGGTTGTATTTAGGCTGAAATCTTGCCAATCCCTTGTCTCATTTCTTGTCTTGCTCACTAAATGTTGATCCTTTTGTGTTTGTTTAGTTCTTTCAACAGCCAGGCTCGATACCAGCAGAGGTTCTTGGGGCCCATCCAGCAGTCGGCCATTTTGGTTGTGGACCCCGCCAATGGCAGAATTCTAAAAGCCTCTGGCCGAAACATGTAAGATGTATATTGTTATACACAAGGCTGGCTGTTGTAAACTGTCTGTAGACCGAAACAAGATATGCGACAAGCAATGCTTCTCTGTACCTCCAATCCAGTTACAAATCTTTCTTCAACCCCACCCCTCCCTTATCCCCCTCTCTTTGCACCAGTCACATATTTGGATTAAATGATGCTCAGCCAATTAGCATCAACTTGATGTTTGGCAAAGAATTAAGCAACGTGTTACTTTTTAATGCTGTTAGACTTTAACTTTTATATAATAATATTTTAACTTTATTGATCTCACATTGGAGAGATTTACCTCTGCATTTAACCCATCCCCTTGGGGAGCAGTGTGGGGTTAAGGTTCTTGACAGAGAGCCAGAGTGGCAGTCTGTGGGAGTGGGGCTCGAACTCAGAACCTCAGGATTCCAAGCTCTATGCCCTAACCACTAAGCCTGACGTAGTCCTACTCAAATCTAGTCAGAATATGAGTCTGATACTGCTCCATAGAGCTGTGATTATGGGGCGTGTTTCAAACAGACCAGGGGAAAAAAATGCCTCTGCACTCAATTGGATAGACCT
>NW_015151235.1:84375-86926 GCF_000732505.1 Cyprinodon variegatus | reverse complement strand
TGAACTAGTTCACGTAGAAAGAGAACTTTCCCAACACTGTGTCTAGGTCTCTGAAAGGGCGGTCGTTAAAGAGAATTGCTGGCCTGGCTGAATAGGCGAGGTTTTCTGCTTCCCTGTAAAGGGGTTGGAGTAGCAATGATAGTGGGAAGGGATCAACTCAATTGCTGTTGTGTAGGTTTTTGAAAGCTGGAACCTGAGTTCACCCCCTCTGTTTAAGATTGGCTTTCTTTCTTAACATAAATGACTTCCTTCCTTCCTCTCAAACCACCTATTTTCTTTGTCCAAAATGTGAAGATTCTGGTCCTTAAAGATTGTCCTTTGTCCATAGGGTGTAGACCTTTAGTTTTTAACATCACTATTTTGTTGTTCTTTGTATATAAAATAATAGGTTATTTAATGGTTATTATTGTTGGGTTTAAAGTCCTTCAAAGTTGGGTTGCTTTTTTGATCATCCATTTTCTGACGTTGCAGGTTCTACTTGCCTCATGGAATAACAACAGACAAGGACAATAACTACTGGGTGACCGATGTGGCTCTGCATCAGGTGAGCTGCTGTTTGCGTTTGCGCTCTTTTGCTTTTTCACAAACCTAGCATTTATAGTAGCATCAAACTATAATAGAATGAAAGACTTTTTTTTTGTCAAATCACCATTGCTATTGTGAATTTACTAACATGTTTTTTTCTAATCACTTTATGTTGCGTAATGTATGTTATATAATGATTATAAATTTTTGTAGTTGCTTTTGTGTTTTTAGAAAGCAATATTTCTACAAGTCTGGGGTAGTTAAGTAAAAAGCAACACAAGAAGTGCCTCACAGACTTTAAGAATATTTTGCCCTTCTTTTTCTTAACATTTTTTTCTAGACATAAACTCTCAGTTCATTTTGATTGCCTTCCATGTGCAAACCAATAGAAAAGAGTTAAATTCGTGTCAAGCAAGTGTCTGGCTTGAAGTAGAAGAGCTTCCTCATAGTTGATGCTTTTCTGATCACCTGGAAATCCTCCTGCGCTGAGGAAATAGGCACCATCGGATCTGCAATAGTCTTAATTTTGATGTAATTTCTGTGGTATTTCTATTCCAATTCCCGCTAGTGATCTGCTCAATGATTGGCAGTTACCGGCAACTGAACAGCTACTGCTAGCAAAGAGATGACGGGGCTAGTTACTGAGAGGGAAAGAACTGACCTGCGTTAGCTTTGGAAAGGCTGGTGACTAGAATGCGTTGGTCGTCACTCACTGCATAGTCATTAATATGCAGATGCCTCATTGGACACTGTCGGCAACAAGCCTAGAGGGCGGCCATCTTGGATCGGACCACAGTACAGACAGCTACTGTCCGAATGAATTGGAGGCAGCTCACTACCCCTTAAAAAGTGACGGGCTTTATTAGGGGTGTAAATCACACCCATCAGTATCGATTTCCTGACCCAACGATTCGATTATTTTCAATACTCAAGAATACATCATTTTCTTTTTCCTCCACTGCGTCTGTCTTGCCTACCTCTTCTTTCAACTCCGCTATCTCCACCATGTCTGTCTTGCCTACTGTTTACGCGACTGTGTGTGCATACGGAAAGAGGGTAGTGGCTAAAGGAAGCGAGGTAGGAGGGAAAAATAGGTTTAGCGCCACCGCAGCGCGGGAGTCAGAATTACGTCCAGAAGCAAGTGGATACAAATAGACAGGAGGAAAAAAATAAAAAATTAATCGATACTCTTGCAAGACGTATCGATGCTTCGGATCGTCGGCTGTTGGATCGATGCATCGATACAAAACGATTAATATTTACACCCCTAGGCTTTATGCAAAACATGTGTAACAATAGAAAAAGACAAAGTAGACAGGAGAGGCTTGTTTGTAAATGTACTGGAAAGACCCAAGTTTTAACATTTCTCTGAGATTAACTGGAACCAGCAGATTAAAGGAACTGCTAACAGAACAAAGTATCTTCCAGCACTTATTGCTGGACTTCACTAAAAGATGAGCTACATCACAGTATTACCTAGATCCAACACCATTACCAGATGCTAACATGAAAACTCAAATCTGAAGCTAATGATCGGCTATTTAAATGGACAGTGAGGCATAGTTTGGTTGTTTAAACGCATCGTTCTAAAGTGTATCTGAGAAAATTCAATTCAGTTTATTTATATAGCGCCAATTCACAACCCGTCACCTCAGGGTACTTTACAGTTCACCAGATCATATAGTCAAGTTCATTCAAAGTTTTCTATCTAGGCAAGTTGATTACATCGACTCAGTGTCTCAAAGGCAATCCTTCACACCAAGCATGCTTGTAGCGACAGTGGAGAGGAAAAACTCCCTTTTAACAGGAAGAAACCTCCATCAGAACCCGGCTCAGTGTGAACGACCACCTGCCGAGGCCGACTGGGGTTCAAGGGAACAGAAGCAGACATAGAAAAAGAAGCAGAGACACAAAAGAAAACTGTTAAAGGCGGTCCACTCTAGGAAACACACAGCCAGGCAGACGAGCTCCGAGCCAGCTCCCATGTCAGAGGATGAAGAGAGCACATCCAGTTAGTCACAGTCAG